>NW_025956758.1:0-41528 GCF_023159225.1 Perognathus longimembris pacificus | reverse complement strand
CAGCTGGAGCTTGTTAAGGTAATTACACAGGGGAAAGGATAATGTACTGGGAACTCCTCAGAAGAATCTGATTTGTGGTGAGGGGAGAGAGATAAAAGCTCATTTAGGAACGACATGAACATGCTGCGTAGGTAGCTGTTTATCAGTAAATATCTCCACTGAGATTAAGAAAAGCAGTAGCTTAATAAATTAAGTACTTCCTGGTATGGTTACTGTACTGGTAACTCCCCAAAAGAATCTGGATTGTGGTGAGGGAACAGAGAAAAAAGCTCATTTAGGACCTGCACTTACGAAGGGGGTAGGCAGCTGTATATCAGGGAGTAAACCTTCTGAGAATAAAAACAGCTGGAGCTTGTTAAGGTAATTACACAGGGGAAAGGATAATGTACTGGGAACTCCTCAGAAGAATCTGATTTGTGGTGAGGGGAGAGAGATAAAAGCTCATTTAGGAACGACATGAACATGCTGCGTAGGTAGCTGTTTATCAGTAAATATCTCCACTGAGATTAAGAAAAGCAGTAGCTTAATAAATTAAGTACTTCCTGGTATGGTTACTGTACTGGTAACTCCCCAAAAGAATCTGGATTGTGGTGAGGGAACAGAGAAAAAAGCTCATTTAGGACCTGCACTTACGAAGGGGGTAGGCAGCTGTATATCAGGGAGTAAACCTTCTGAGAATAAAAACAGCTGGAGCTTGTTAAGGTAATTACACAGGGGAAAGGATAATGTACTGGGAACTCCTCAGAAGAATCTGATTTGTGGTGAGGGGAGAGAGATAAAAGCTCATTTAGGAACGACATGAACATGCTGCGTAGGTAGCTGTTTATCAGTAAATATCTCCACTGAGATTAAGAAAAGCAGTAGCTTAATAAATTAAGTACTTCCTGGTATGGTTACTGTACTGGTAACTCCCCAAAAGAATCTGGATTGTGGTGAGGGAACAGAGAAAAAAGCTCATTTAGGACCTGCACTTACGAAGGGGGTAGGCAGCTGTATATCAGGGAGTAAACCTTCTGAGAATAAAAACAGCTGGAGCTTGTTAAGGTAATTACACAGGGGAAAGGATAATGTACTGGGAACTCCTCAGAAGAATCTGATTTGTGGTGAGGGGAGAGAGATAAAAGCTCATTTAGGAACGACATGAACATGCTGCGTAGGTAGCTGTTTATCAGTAAATATCTCCACTGAGATTAAGAAAAGCAGTAGCTTAATAAATTAAGTACTTCCTGGTATGGTTACTGTACTGGTAACTCCCCAAAAGAATCTGGATTGTGGTGAGGGAACAGAGAAAAAAGCTCATTTAGGACCTGCACTTACGAAGGGGGTAGGCAGCTGTATATCAGGGAGTAAACCTTCTGAGAATAAAAACAGCTGGAGCTTGTTAAGGTAATTACACAGGGGAAAGGATAATGTACTGGGAACTCCTCAGAAGAATCTGATTTGTGGTGAGGGGAGAGAGATAAAAGCTCATTTAGGAACGACATGAACATGCTGCGTAGGTAGCTGTTTATCAGTAAATATCTCCACTGAGATTAAGAAAAGCAGTAGCTTAATAAATTAAGTACTTCCTGGTATGGTTACTGTACTGGTAACTCCCCAAAAGAATCTGGATTGTGGTGAGGGAACAGAGAAAAAAGCTCATTTAGGACCTGCACTTACGAAGGGGGTAGGCAGCTGTATATCAGGGAGTAAACCTTCTGAGAATAAAAACAGCTGGAGCTTGTTAAGGTAATTACACAGGGGAAAGGATAATGTACTGGGAACTCCTCAGAAGAATCTGATTTGTGGTGAGGGGAGAGAGATAAAAGCTCATTTAGGAACGACATGAACATGCTGCGTAGGTAGCTGTTTATCAGTAAATATCTCCACTGAGATTAAGAAAAGCAGTAGCTTAATAAATTAAGTACTTCCTGGTATGGTTACTGTACTGGTAACTCCCCAAAAGAATCTGGATTGTGGTGAGGGAACAGAGAAAAAAGCTCATTTAGGACCTGCACTTACGAAGGGGGTAGGCAGCTGTATATCAGGGAGTAAACCTTCTGAGAATAAAAACAGCTGGAGCTTGTTAAGGTAATTACACAGGGGAAAGGATAATGTACTGGGAACTCCTCAGAAGAATCTGATTTGTGGTGAGGGGAGAGAGATAAAAGCTCATTTAGGAACGACATGAACATGCTGCGTAGGTAGCTGTTTATCAGTAAATATCTCCACTGAGATTAAGAAAAGCAGTAGCTTAATAAATTAAGTACTTCCTGGTATGGTTACTGTACTGGTAACTCCCCAAAAGAATCTGGATTGTGGTGAGGGAACAGAGAAAAAAGCTCATTTAGGACCTGGCACTTACGAAGGGGGTAGGCAGCTGTATATCAGGGATAAACCTTCTGAGAATAAAAACAGCTGGAGCTTGTTAAGGTAATTACACAGGGGAAAGGATAATGTACTGGGAACTCCTCAGAAGAATCTGATTTGTGGTGAGGGGAGAGAGATAAAAGCTCATTTAGGAACGACATGAACATGCTGCGTAGGTAGCCGTTTATCAGTAAATATCTCCACTGAGATTAAGAAAAGCAGTAGCTTAATAAATTAATACTTCCTGGTATGTTTACTGTACTGGTAACTCCCCAAAAGAATCTGGATTGTGGTGAGGGAACAGAGAAAAAAGCTCATTTAGGACCTGCAATTTCGAAGGGGGTAGGCAGCTGTATATCAGGGAGTAAACCTTCTGAGAATAAAAACAGCTGGATCTTGTTAAGGTAATTACACAGGGGAAAGGATAATGTACTGGGAACTCCTCAGAAGAATCTGATTTGTGGTGAGGGGAGAGAGATAAAAGCTCATTTAGGAACGACATGAACATGCTGCGTAGGTAGCTGTTTATCAGTAAATATCTCCACTGAGATTAAGAAAAGCAGTAGCTTAATAAATTAAGTACTTCCTGGTATGGTTACTGTACTGGTCACTCCCCAAAAGAATCTGGATTGTGGTGAGGGAACAGAGAAAAAAGCTCATTTAGGACCTGCACTTACGAAGGGGTAGGCAGCTGTATATCAGGGAGTAAACCTTCTGAGAATAAAAACAGCTGGAGCTTGTTAAGGTAATTACACAGGGGAAAGGATAATGTACTGGAACTCCTCAGAAGAATCTGATTTGTGGTGAGGGGAGAGAGATAAAAGCTCATTTAAGAACGACATGAACATGCTGCGTAGGTAGCTGTTTATCAGTAAATATCTCCACTGAGATTAAGAAAAGCAGTAGCTTAATAAATTAATACTTCCTGGTATGGTTACTGTACTGGTAACTCCCCAAAAGAATCTGGATTGTGGTGAGGGAACAGAGAAAAAAGCTCATTTAGGACCTGCACTTACGAAGGGGGTAGGCAGCTGTATATCAGGGAGTAAACCTTATGAGAATAAAAACAGCTGGATCTTGTTAAGGTAATTACACAGGGGAAAGGATAATGTACTGGGAACTCCTCAGAAGAATCTGATTTGTGGTGAGGAGAGAAGATAAAAGCTCATTTAGGAACGACATGAACATGCTGCGTAGGTAGCCGTTTATCAGTAAATATCTCCACTGAGATTAAGAAAAGCAGTAGCTTAATAAATTAAGTACTACCTGGTATGGTTACTGTACTGGTAACTCCCCAAAAGAATCTGGATTGTGGTGAGGGAACACAGAAAAAAGCTCATTTAGGACCTGCACTTACGAAGGGGGTAGGCAGCTGTGTATCAGGGATAAACCTTCTGAGAATAAAAACAGCTGGAGCTTGTTAAGGTAATTACACAGGGGAAAGGATAATGTACTGGGAACTCCTCAGAAGAATCTGATTTGTGGTGAGGGGAGAGAGATAAAAGCTCATTTAGGAACGACATGAACATGCTGCGTAGGTAGCTGTTTATCAGTAAATATCTCCACTGAGATTAAGAAAAGCAGTAGCTTAATAAATTAAGTACTTCCTGGTATGGTTACTGTACTGGTAACTCCCCAAAAGAATCTGGATTGTGGTGAGGGAACAGAGAAAAAAGCTCATTTAGGACCTGCACTTACGAAGGGGGTAGGCAGCTGTATATCAGGGAGTAAACCTTCTGAGAATAAAAACAGCTGGAGCTTGTTAAGGTAATTACACAGGGGAAAGGATAATGTACTGGGAACTCCTCAGAAGAATCTGATTTGTGGTGAGGGGAGAGAGATAAAAGCTCATTTAGGAACGACATGAACATGCTGCGTAGGTAGCTGTTTATCAGTAAATATCTCCACTGAGATTAAGAAAAGCAGTAGCTTAATAAATTAAGTACTTCCTGGTATGGTTACTGTACTGGTAACTCCCCAAAAGAATCTGGATTGTGGTGAGGGAACAGAGAAAAAAGCTCATTTAGGACCTGCACTTACGAAGGGGGTAGGCAGCTGTATATCAGGGAGTAAACCTTCTGAGAATAAAAACAGCTGGAGCTTGTTAAGGTAATTACACAGGGGAAAGGATAATGTACTGGGAACTCCTCAGAAGAATCTGATTTGTGGTGAGGGGAGAGAGATAAAAGCTCATTTAGGAACGACATGAACATGCTGCGTAGGTAGCTGTTTATCAGTAAATATCTCCACTGAGATTAAGAAAAGCAGTAGCTTAATAAATTAATACTTCCTGGTATGGTTACTGTACTGGTAACTCCCCAAAAGAATCTGGATTGTGGTGAGGGAACAGAGAAAAAAGCTCATTTAGGACCTGCACTTACGAAGGGGGTAGGCAGCTGTATATCAGGGAGTAAACCTTCTGAGAATAAAAACAGCTGGAGCTTGTTAAGGTAATTACACAGGGGAAAGGATAATGTACTGGGAACTCCTCAGAAGAATCTGATTTGTGGTGAGGGGAGAGAGATAAAAGCTCATTTAGGAACGACATGAACATGCTGCGTAGGTAGCTGTTTATCAGTAAATATCTCCACTGAGATTAAGAAAAGCAGTAGCTTAATAAATTAAGTACTTCCTGGTATGGTTACTGTACTGGTAACTCCCCAAAAGAATCTGGATTGTGGTGAGGGAACAGAGAAAAAAGCTCATTTAGGACCTGCACTTACGAAGGGGGTAGGCAGCTGTATATCAGGGAGTAAACCTTCTGAGAATAAAAACAGCTGGAGCTTGTTAAGGTAATTACACAGGGGAAAGGATAATGTACTGGGAACTCCTCAGAAGAATCTGATTTGTGGTGAGGGGAGAGAGATAAAAGCTCATTTAGGAACGACATGAACATGCTGCGTAGGTAGCTGTTTATCAGTAAATATCTCCACTGAGATTAAGAAAAGCAGTAGCTTAATAAATTAAGTACTTCCTGGTATGGTTACTGTACTGGTAACTCCCCAAAAGAATCTGGATTGTGGTGAGGGAACAGAGAAAAAAGCTCATTTAGGACCTGCACTTACGAAGGGGGTAGGCAGCTGTATATCAGGGAGTAAACCTTCTGAGAATAAAAACAGCTGGAGCTTGTTAAGGTAATTACACAGGGGAAAGGATAATGTACTGGGAACTCCTCAGAAGAATCTGATTTGTGGTGAGGGGAGAGAGATAAAAGCTCATTTAGGAACGACATGAACATGCTGCGTAGGTAGCCGTTTATCAGTAAATATCTCCACTAAGATTAAGAAAAGCAGTAGCTTAATAAATTAAGTACTTCCTGGTATGTTTACTGTACTGGTAACTCCCCAAAAGAATCTGGATTGTGGTGAGGGAACAGAGAAAAAAGCTCATTTAGGACCTGCACTTACGAAGGGGGTAGGCAGCTGTATATCAGGGAGTAAACCTTCTGAGAATAAAAACAGCTGGATCTTGTTAAGGTAATTACACAGGGGAAAGGATAATGTACTGGGAACTCCTCAGAAGAATCTGATTTGTGGTGAGGGGAGAGAGATAAAAGCTCATTTAGGAACGACATGAACATGCTGCGTAGGTAGCTGTTTATCAGTAAATATCTCCACTGAGATTAAGAAAAGCAGTAGCTTAATAAATTAAGTACTTCCTGGTATGGTTACTGTACTGGTAACTCCCCAAAAGAATCTGGATTGTGGTGAGGGAACAGAGAAAAAAGCTCATTTAGGACCTGCACTTACGAAGGGGGTAGGCAGCTGTATATCAGGGAGTAAACCTTCTGAGAATAAAAACAGCTGGAGCTTGTTAAGGTAATTACACAGGGGAAAGGATAATGTACTGGGAACTCCTCAGAAGAATCTGATTTGTGGTGAGGGGAGAGAGATAAAAGCTCATTTAGGAACGACATGACATGCTGCGTAGGTAGCCGTTTATCAGTAAATATCTCCACTGAGATTAAGAAAAGCAGTAGCTTAATAAATTAAGTACTTCCTGGTATGGTTACTGTACTGGTAACTCCCCAAAAGAATCTGGATTGTGGTGAGGGAACAGAGAAAAAAGCTCATTTAGGACCTGCACTGACGAAGGGGGTAGGCAGCTGTATATCAGGGATAAACCTTCTGAGAATAAAAACAGCTGGAGCTTGTTAAGGTAATTACACAGGGGAAAGGATAATGTACTGGGAACTCCTCAGAAGAATCTGATTTGTGGTGAGGAGAGAAGATAAAAGCTCATTTAGGAACGACATGGACATGCTGCGTAGGTAGCCGTTTATCAGTAAATATCTCCACTGAGATTAAGAAAAGCAGTAGCTTAATAAATTAAGTACTACCTGGTATGGTTACTGTACTGGTAACTCCCCAAAAGAATCTGGATTGTGGTGAGGGAACAGAGAAAAAAGCTCATTTAGGACCTGCACTTACGAAGGGGGTAGGCAGCTGTGTATCAGGGATAAACCTTCTGAGAATAAAAACAGCTGGAGCTTGTTAAGGTAATTACACAGGGGAAAGGATAATGTACTGGGAACTCCTCAGAAGAATCTGATTTGTGGTGAGGGGAGAGAGATAAAAGCTCATTTAGGAACGACATGAACATGCTGCGTAGGTAGCTGTTTATCAGTAAATATCTCCACTGAGATTAAGAAAAGCAGTAGCTTAATAAATTAAGTACTTCCTGGTATGGTTACTGTACTGGTAACTCCCCAAAAGAATCTGGATTGTGGTGAGGGAACAGAGAAAAAAGCTCATTTAGGACCTGCACTTACGAAGGGGGTAGGCAGCTGTATATCAGGGAGTAAACCTTCTGAGAATAAAAACAGCTGGAGCTTGTTAAGGTAATTACACAGGGGAAAGGATAATGTACTGGGAACTCCTCAGAAGAATCTGATTTGTGGTGAGGGGAGAGAGATAAAAGCTCATTTAGGAACGACATGAACATGCTGCGTAGGTAGCTGTTTATCAGTAAATATCTCCACTGAGATTAAGAAAAGCAGTAGCTTAATAAATTAAGTACTTCCTGGTATGGTTACTGTACTGGTAACTCCCCAAAAGAATCTGGATTGTGGTGAGGGAACAGAGAAAAAAGCTCATTTAGGACCTGCACTTACGAAGGGGGTAGGCAGCTGTATATCAGGGAGTAAACCTTCTGAGAATAAAAACAGCTGGAGCTTGTTAAGGTAATTACACAGGGGAAAGGATAATGTACTGGGAACTCCTCAGAAGAATCTGATTTGTGGTGAGGGGAGAGAGATAAAAGCTCATTTAGGAACGACATGAACATGCTGCGTAGGTAGCTGTTTATCAGTAAATATCTCCACTGAGATTAAGAAAAGCAGTAGCTTAATAAATTAATACTTCCTGGTATGGTTACTGTACTGGTAACTCCCCAAAAGAATCTGGATTGTGGTGAGGGAACAGAGAAAAAAGCTCATTTAGGACCTGCACTTACGAAGGGGGTAGGCAGCTGTATATCAGGGAGTAAACCTTCTGAGAATAAAAACAGCTGGAGCTTGTTAAGGTAATTACACAGGGGAAAGGATAATGTACTGGGAACTCCTCAGAAGAATCTGATTTGTGGTGAGGGGAGAGAGATAAAAGCTCATTTAGGAACGACATGAACATGCTGCGTAGGTAGCTGTTTATCAGTAAATATCTCCACTGAGATTAAGAAAAGCAGTAGCTTAATAAATTAAGTACTTCCTGGTATGGTTACTGTACTGGTAACTCCCCAAAAGAATCTGGATTGTGGTGAGGGAACAGAGAAAAAAGCTCATTTAGGACCTGCACTTACGAAGGGGGTAGGCAGCTGTATATCAGGGAGTAAACCTTCTGAGAATAAAAACAGCTGGAGCTTGTTAAGGTAATTACACAGGGGAAAGGATAATGTACTGGGAACTCCTCAGAAGAATCTGATTTGTGGTGAGGGGAGAGAGATAAAAGCTCATTTAGGAACGACATGAACATGCTGCGTAGGTAGCTGTTTATCAGTAAATATCTCCACTGAGATTAAGAAAAGCAGTAGCTTAATAAATTAAGTACTTCCTGGTATGGTTACTGTACTGGTAACTCCCCAAAAGAATCTGGATTGTGGTGAGGGAACAGAGAAAAAAGCTCATTTAGGACCTGCACTTACGAAGGGGGTAGGCAGCTGTATATCAGGGATAAACCTTCTGAGAATAAAAACAGCTGGAGCTTGTTAAGGTAATTACACAGGGGAAAGGATAATGTACTGGGAACTCCTCAGAAGAATCTGATTTGTGGTGAGGAGAGAGAGATAAAAGCTCATTTAGGAACGACATGAACATGCTGCGTAGGTAGCCGTTTATCAGTAAATATCTCCACTGAGATTAAGAAAAGCAGTAGCTTAATAAATTAAGTACTACCTGGTATGTTACTGTACTGGTAACTCCCCAAAAGAATCTGGATTGTGGTGAGGGAACAGAGAAAAAAGCTCATTTAGGACCTGCACTTACGAAGGGGGTAGGCAGCTGTATATCAGGGATAAACCTTCTGAGAATAAAAACAGCTGGAGCTTGTTAAGGTAATTACACAGGGGAAAGGATAATGTACTGGGAACTCCTCAGAAGAATCTGATTTGTGGTGAGGAGAGAGAGATAAAAGCTCATTTAGGAACGACATGAACATGCTGCGTAGGTAGCCGTTTATCAGTAAATATCTCCACTGAGATTAAGAAAAGCAGTAGCTTAATAAATTAAGTACTTCCTGGTATGTTTACTGTACTGGTAACTCCCCAAAAGAATCTGGATTGTGGTGAGGGAACAGAGAAAAAAGCTCATTTAGGACCTGGACTGACGAAGGGGGTAGGCAGCTGTATATCAGGGAGTAAACCTTCTGAGAATAAAAACAGCTGGAGCTTGTTAAGGTAATTACACAGGGGAAAGGATAATGTACTGGGAACTCCTCAGAAGAATCTGATTTGTGGTGAGGGAGAGAGATAAAAGCTCATTTAGGAACGACATGAACATGCTGCGTAGGTAGCCGTTTATCAGTAAATATCTCCACTGAGATTAAGAAAAGCAGTAGCTTAATAAATTAAGTACTTCCTGGTATGTTTACTGTACTGGTAACTCCCCAAAAGAATCTGGATTGTGGTGAGGGAACAGAGAAAAAAGCTCATTTAGGACCTGGACTGACGAAGGGGGTAGGCAGCTGTATATCAGGGAGTAAACCTTCTGAGAATAAAAACAGCTGGATCTTGTTAAGGTAATTACACAGGGGAAAGGATAATGTACTGGGAACTCCTCAGAAGAATCTGATTTGTGGTGAGGGGAGAGAGATAAAAGCTCATTTAGGAACGACATGAACATGCTGCGTAGGTAGCTGTTTATCAGTAAATATCTCCACTGAGATTAAGAAAAGCAGTAGCTTAATAAATTAAGTACTTCCTGGTATGGTTACTGTACTGGTAACTCCCCAAAAGAATCTGGATTGTGGTGAGGGAACAGAGAAAAAAGCTCATTTAGGACCTGCACTTACGAAGGGGGTAGGCAGCTGTATATCAGGGAGTAAACCTTCTGAGAATAAAAACAGCTGGAGCTTGTTAAGGTAATTACACAGGGGAAAGGATAATGTACTGGGAACTCCTCAGAAGAATCTGATTTGTGGTGAGGGGAGAGAGATAAAAGCTCATTTAGGAACGACATGAACATGCTGCGTAGGTAGCTGTTTATCAGTAAATATCTCCACTGAGATTAAGAAAAGCAGTAGCTTAATAAATTAAGTACTTCCTGGTATGGTTACTGTACTGGTAACTCCCCAAAAGAATCTGGATTGTGGTGAGGGAACAGAGAAAAAAGCTCATTTAGGACCTGCACTTTCGAAGGGGGTAGGCAGCTGTATATCAGGGAGTAAACCTTCTGAGAATAAAAACAGCTGGAGCTTGTTAAGGTAATTACACAGGGGAAAGGATAATGTACTGGGAACTCCTCAGAAGAATCTGATTTGTGGTGAGGGGAGAGAGATAAAAGCTCATTTAGGAACGACATGAACATGCTGCGTAGGTAGCTGTTTATCAGTAAATATCTCCACTGAGATTAAGAAAAGCAGTAGCTTAATAAATTAAGTACTTCCTGGTATGGTTACTGTACTGGTAACTCCCCAAAAGAATCTGGATTGTGGTGAGGGAACAGAGAAAAAAGCTCATTTAGGACCTGCACTTACGAAGGGGGTAGGCAGCTGTATATCAGGGAGTAAACCTTCTGAGAATAAAAACAGCTGGAGCTTGTTAAGGTAATTACACAGGGGAAAGGATAATGTACTGGGAACTCCTCAGAAGAATCTGATTTGTGGTGAGGGGAGAGAGATAAAAGCTCATTTAGGAACGACATGAACATGCTGCGTAGGTAGCTGTTTATCAGTAAATATCTCCACTGAGATTAAGAAAAGCAGTAGCTTAATAAATTAAGTACTTCCTGGTATGTTACTGTACTGGTAACTCCCCAAAAGAATCTGGATTGTGGTGAGGGAACAGAGAAAAAAGCTCATTTAGGACCTGCACTTACGAAGGGGGTAGGCAGCTGTATATCAGGGAGTAAACCTTCTGAGAATAAAAACAGCTGGAGCTTGTTAAGGTAATTACACAGGGGAAAGGATAATGTACTGGGAACTCCTCAGAAGAATCTGATTTGTGGTGAGGGGAGAGAGATAAAAGCTCATTTAGGAACGACATGAACATGCTGCGTAGGTAGCTGTTTATCAGTAAATATCTCCACTGAGATTAAGAAAAGCAGTAGCTTAATAAATTAAGTACTTCCTGGTATGGTTACTGTACTGGTAACTCCCCAAAAGAATCTGGATTGTGGTGAGGGAACAGAGAAAAAAGCTCATTTAGGACCTGCACTTACGAAGGGGGTAGGCAGCTGTATATCAGGGAGTAAACCTTCTGAGAATAAAAACAGCTGGAGCTTGTTAAGGTAATTACACAGGGGAAAGGATAATGTACTGGGAACTCCTCAGAAGAATCTGATTTGTGGTGAGGGGAGAGAGATAAAAGCTCATTTAGGAACGACATGAACATGCTGCGTAGGTAGCTTTTATCAGTAAATATCTCCACTGAGATTAAGAAAAGCAGTAGCTTAATAAATTAAGTACTTCCTGGTATGGTTACTGTACTGGTAACTCCCCAAAAGAATCTGGATTGTGGTGAGGGAACAGAGAAAAAAGCTCATTTAGGACCTGCACTTACGAAGGGGTAGGCAGCTGTATATCAGGGAGAAACCTTCTGAGAATAAAAACAGCTGGAGCTTGTTAAGGTAATTACACAGGGGAAAGGATAATGTACTGGGAACTCCTCAGAAGAATCTGATTTGTGGTGAGGGGAGAGAGATAAAAGCTCATTTAGGAACGACATGAACATGCTGCGTAGGTAGCTGTTTATCAGTAAATATCTCCACTGAGATTAAGAAAAGCAGTAGCTTAATAAATTAAGTACTTCCTGGTATGTGTTACTGTACTGGTAACTCCCCAAAAGAATCTGGATTGTGGTGAGGGAACAGAGAAAAAAGCTCATTTAGGACCTGCACTTACGAAGGGGGTAGGCAGCTGTATATCAGGGAGTAAACCTTCTGAGAATAAAAACAGCTGGAGCTTGTTAAGGTAATTACACAGGGGAAAGGATAATGTACTGGGAACTCCTCAGAAGAATCTGATTTGTGGTGAGGGGAGAGAGATAAAAGCTCATTTAGGAACGACATGAACATGCTGCGTAGGTAGCCGTTTATCAGTAAATATCTCCACTGAGATTAAGAAAAGCAGTAGCTTAATAAATTAAGTACTTCCTGGTATGTTACTGTACTGGTAACTCCCCAAAAGAATCTGGATTGTGGTGAGGGAACAGAGAAAAAAGCTCATTTAGGACCTGGACTTACGAAGGGGTAGGCAGCTGTATATCAGGGAGTAAACCTTCTGAGAATAAAAACAGCTGGAGCTTGTTAAGGTAATTACACAGGGGAAAGGATAATGTACTGGGAACTCCTCAGAAGAATCTGATTTGTGGTGAGGGGAGAGAGATAAAAGCTCATTTAGGAACGACATGAACATGCTGCGTAGGTAGCCGTTTATCAGTAAATATCTCCACTGAGATTAAGAAAAGCAGTAGCTTAATAAATTAAGTACTTCCTGGTATGTTTACTGTACTGGTAACTCCCCAAAAGAATCTGGATTGTGGTGAGGGAACAGAGAAAAAAGCTCATTTAGGACCTGCAATTTCGAAGGGGGTAGGCAGCTGTATATCAGGGAGTAAACCTTCTGAGAATAAAAACAGCTGGATCTTGTTAAGGTAATTACACAGGGGAAAGGATAATGTACTGGGAACTCCTCAGAAGAATCTGATTTGTGGTGAGGGGAGAGAGATAAAAGCTCATTTAGGAACGACATGAACATGCTGCGTAGGTAGCTGTTTATCAGTAAATATCTCCACTGAGATTAAGAAAAGCAGTAGCTTAATAAATTAAGTACTTCCTGGTATGGTTACTGTACTGGTAACTCCCCAAAAGAATCTGGATTGTGGTGAGGGAACAGAGAAAAAAGCTCATTTAGGACCTGCACTTACGAAGGGGGTAGGCAGCTGTATATCAGGGAGTAAACCTTCTGAGAATAAAAACAGCTGGAGCTTGTTAAGGTAATTACACAGGGGAAAGGATAATGTACTGAGAACTCCTCAGAAGAATCTGATTTTTGGTGAGGGGAGAGAGATAAAAGCTCATTTAGGAACGACATGAACATGCTGCGTAGGTAGCTGTTTATCAGTAAATATCTCCACTGAGATTAAGAAAAGCAGTAGCTTAATAAATTAAGTACTTCCTGGTATGGTTACTGTACTGGTAACTCCCCAAAAGAATCTGGATTGTGGTGAGGGAACAGAGAAAAAAGCTCATTTAGGACCTGCACTGACGAAGGGGGTAGGCAGCTGTATATCAGGGAGTAAACCTTCTGAGAATAAAAACAGCTGGATCTTGTTAAGGTAATTACACAGGGGAAAGGATAATGTACTGGGAACTCCTCAGAAGAATCTGATTTGTGGTGAGGAGAGAAGATAAAAATCTCATTTAGGAACGACATGGACATGCTGCGTAGGTAGCCGTTTATCAGTAAATATCTCCACTGAGATTAAGAAAAGCAGTAGCTTAATAAATTAAGTACTACCTGGTATGGTTACTGTACTGGTAACTCCCCAAAAGAATCTGGATTGTGGTGAGGAACAGAGAAAAAAGCTCATTTAGGACCTGCACTTACGAAGGGGGTAGGCAGCTGTGTATTAGGGATTAAACCTTCTGAGAATAAAAACAGCTGGAGCTTGTTAAGGTAATTACACAGGGGAAAGGATAATGTACTGGGAACTCCTCAGAAGAATCTGATTTGTGGTGAGGAGAGAGAGATAAAAGCTCATTTAGGAACGACATGAACATGCTGCGTAGGTAGCCGTTTATCAGTAAATATCTCCACTGAGATTAAGAAAAGCAGTAGCTTAATAAATTAAGTACTACCTGGTATGTTTACTGTACTGGTAACTCCCCAAAAGAATCTGGATTGTGGTGAGGGAACAGAGAAAAAAGCTCATTTAGGACCTGGACTGACGAAGGGGGTAGGCAGCAGGATATCAGGGAATAAACCTTCTGAGAATAAAAACAGCTGGATCTTGTTAATGTAATTACACAGGGGAAAGGATAATGTAACGGGAACTCCTCAGAAGAATCTGATTTGTGGTGAGGAGAGAGAGATAAAAGCTCATTTAGGAACGACATGAACATGCTGCGTAGGTAGCCGTTTATCAGTAAATATCTCCACTGAGATTAAGAAAAGCAGTAGCTTAATAAATTAAGTACTACCTGGTATGTTTACTGTACTGGTAACTCCCCAAAAGAATCTGGATTGTGGTGAGGGAACAGAGAAAAAAGCTCATTTAGGACCTGGACTGACGAAGGGGGTAGGCAGCTGTATATCAGGGATAAACCTTCTGAGAATAAAAACAGCTGGAGCTTGTTAAGGTAATTACACAGGGGAAAGGATAATGTACTGGGAACTCCTCAGAAGAATCTGATTTGTGGTGAGGGGAGAGAGATAAAAGCTCATTTAGGAACGACATGAACATGCTGCGTAGGTAGCCGTTTATCAGTAAATATCTCCACTGAGATTAAGAAAAGCAGTAGCTTAATAAATTAAGTACTTCCTGGTATGTTTACTGTACTGGTAACTCCCCAAAAGAATCTGGATTGTGGTGAGGGAACAGAGAAAAAAGCTCATTTAGGACCTGCATTACGAAGGGGGTAGGCAGCTGTATATCAGGGAGTAAACCTTCTGAGAATAAAAACAGCTGGAGCTTGTTAAGGTAATTACACAGGGGAAAGGATAATGTACTGGGAACTCCTCAGAAGAATCTGATTTGTGGTGAGGGGAGAGAGATAAAAGCTCATTTAGGAACGACATGAACATGCTGCGTAGGTAGCTGTTTATCAGTAAATATCTCCACTGAGATTAAGAAAAGCAGTAGCTTAATAAATTAAGTACTTCCTGGTATGGTTACTGTACTGGTAACTCCCCAAAAGAATCTGGATTGTGGTGAGGGAACAGAGAAAAAAGCTCATTTAGGACCTGCACTTTCGAAGGGGGTAGGCAGCTGTATATCAGGGAGTAAACCTTCTGAGAATAAAAACAGCTGGAGCTTGTTAAGGTAATTACACAGGGGAAAGGATAATGTACTGGGAACTCCTCAGAAGAATCTGATTTGTGGTGAGGGGAGAGAGATAAAAGCTCATTTAGGAACGACATGAACATGCTGCGTAGGTAGCTGTTTATCAGTAAATATCTCCACTGAGATTAAGAAAAGCAGTAGCTTAATAAATTAAGTACTTCCTGGTATGGTTACTGTACTGGTAACTCCCCAAAAGAATCTGGATTGTGGTGAGGGAACAGAGAAAAAAGCTCATTTAGGACCTGCACTTACGAAGGGGGTAGGCAGCTGTATATCAGGGAGTAAACCTTCTGAGAATAAAAACAGCTGGAGCTTGTTAAGGTAATTACACAGGGGAAAGGATAATGTACTGGGAACTCCTCAGAAGAATCTGATTTGTGGTGAGGGGAGAGAGATAAAAGCTCATTTAGGAACGACATGAACATGCTGCGTAGGTAGCTGTTTATCAGTAAATATCTCCACTGAGATTAAGAAAAGCAGTAGCTTAATAAATTAAGTACTTCCTGGTATGGTTACTGTACTGGTAACTCCCCAAAAGAATCTGGATTGTGGTGAGGGAACAGAGAAAAAGCTCATTTAGGACCTGCACTTACGAAGGGGGTAGGCAGCTGTATATCAGGGAGTAAACCTTCTGAGAATAAAAACAGCTGGAGCTTGTTAAGGTAATTACACAGGGGAAAGGATAATGTACTGGGAACTCCTCAGAAGAATCTGATTTGTGGTGAGGGGAGAGAGATAAAAGCTCATTTAGGAACGACATGAACATGCTGCGTAGGTAGCTGTTTATCAGTAAATATCTCCACTGAGATTAAGAAAAGCAGTAGCTTAATAAATTAAGTACTTCCTGGTATGGTTACTGTACTGGTAACTCCCCAAAAGAATCTGGATTGTGGTGAGGGAACAGAGAAAAAAGCTCATTTAGGACCTGCACTTACGAAGGGGGTAGGCAGCTGTATATCAGGGAGTAAACCTTCTGAGAATAAAAACAGCTGGAGCTTGTTAAGGTAATTACACAGGGGAAAGGATAATGTACTGGGAACTCCTCAGAAGAATCTGATTTGTGGTGAGGGGAGAGAGATAAAAGCTCATTTAGGAACGACATGAACATGCTGCGTAGGTAGCTGTTTATCAGTAAATATCTCCACTGAGATTAAGAAAAGCAGTAGCTTAATAAATTAAGTACTTCCTGGTATGGTTACTGTACTGGTAACTCCCCAAAAGAATCTGGATTGTGGTGAGGGAACAGAGAAAAAAGCTCATTTAGGACCTGCACTTACGAAGGGGTAGGCAGCTGTATATCAGGGAGTAAACCTTCTGAGAATAAAAACAGCTGGAGCTTGTTAAGGTAATTACACAGGGGAAAGGATAATGTACTGGGAACTCCTCAGAAGAATCTGATTTGTGGTGAGGGGAGAGAGATAAAAGCTCATTTAGGAACGACATGAACATGCTGCGTAGGTAGCTGTTTATCAGTAAATATCTCCACTGAGATTAAGAAAAGCAGTAGCTTAATAAATTAAGTACTTCCTGGTATGGTTACTGTACTGGTAACTCCCCAAAAGAATCTGGATTGTGGTGAGGGAACAGAGAAAAAAGCTCATTTAGGACCTGCACTTACGAAGGGGGTAGGCAGCTGTATATCAGGGAGTAAACCTTCTGAGAATAAAAACAGCTGGAGCTTGTTAAGGTAATTACACAGGGGAAAGGATAATGTACTGGGAACTCCTCAGAAGAATCTGATTTGTGGTGAGGGGAGAGAGATAAAAGCTCATTTAGGAACGACATGAACATGCTGCGTAGGTAGCTGTTTATCAGTAAATATCTCCACTGAGATTAAGAAAAGCAGTAGCTTAATAAATTAAGTACTTCCTGGTATGGTTACTGTACTGGTAACTCCCCAAAAGAATCTGGATTGTGGTGAGGGAACAGAGAAAAAAGCTCATTTAGGACCTGCACTTACGAAGGGGTAGGCAGCTGTATATCAGGGAGTAAACCTTCTGAGAATAAAAACAGCTGGAGCTTGTTAAGGTAATTACACAGGGGAAAGGATAATGTACTGGGAACTCCTCAGAAGAATCTGATTTGTGGTGAGGGGAGAGAGATAAAAGCTCATTTAGGAACGACATGAACATGCTGCGTAGGTAGCTGTTTATCAGTAAATATCTCCACTGAGATTAAGAAAAGCAGTAGCTTAATAAATTAAGTACTTCCTGGTATGGTTACTGTACTGGTAACTCCCCAAAAGAATCTGGATTGTGGTGAGGGAACAGAGAAAAAAGCTCATTTAGGACCTGCACTTTCGAAGGGGGTAGGCAGCTGTAATCAGGGAGTAAACCTTCTGAGAATAAAAACAGCTGGAGCTTGTTAAGGTAATTACACAGGGGAAAGGATAATGTACTGGGAACTCCTCAGAAGAATCTGATTTGTGGTGAGGGGAGAGAGATAAAAGCTCATTTAGGAACGACATGAACATGCTGCGTAGGTAGCTGTTTATCAGTAAATATCTCCACTGAGATTAAGAAAAGCAGTAGCTTAATAAATTAAGTACTTCCTGGTATGGTTACTGTACTGGTAACTCCCCAAAAGAATCTGGATTGTGGTGAGGGAACAGAGAAAAAAGCTCATTTAGGACCTGCACTTACGAAGGGGGTAGGCAGCTGTATATCAGGGAGTAAACCTTCTGAGAATAAAAACAGCTGGAGCTTGTTAAGGTAATTACACAGGGGAAAGGATAATGTACTGGGAACTCCTCAGAAGAATCTGATTTGTGGTGAGGGGAGAGAGATAAAAGCTCATTTAGGAACGACATGAACATGCTGCGTAGGTAGCTGTTTATCAGTAAATATCTCCACTGAGATTAAGAAAAGCAGTAGCTTAATAAATTAAGTACTTCCTGGTATGGTTACTGTACTGGTAACTCCCCAAAAGAATCTGGATTGTGGTGAGGGAACAGAGAAAAAAGCTCATTTAGGACCTGCACTTACGAAGGGGGTAGGCAGCTGTATATCAGGGAGTAAACCTTCTGAGAATAAAAACAGCTGGAGCTTGTTAAGGTAATTACACAGGGGAAAGGATAATGTACTGGGAACTCCTCAGAAGAATCTGATTTGTGGTGAGGGGAGAGAGATAAAAGCTCATTTAGGAACGACATGAACATGCTGCGTAGGTAGCTGTTTATCAGTAAATATCTCCACTGAGATTAAGAAAAGCAGTAGCTTAATAAATTAAGTACTTCCTGGTATGGTTACTGTACTGGTAACTCCCCAAAAGAATCTGGATTGTGGTGAGGGAACAGAGAAAAAAGCTCATTTAGGACCTGCACTTACGAAGGGGGTAGGCAGCTGTATATCAGGGAGTAAACCTTCTGAGAATAAAAACAGCTGGAGCTTGTTAAGGTAATTACACAGGGGAAAGGATAATGTACTGGGAACTCCTCAGAAGAATCTGATTTGTGGTGAGGGGAGAGAGATAAAAGCTCATTTAGGAACGACATGAACATGCTGCGTAGGTAGCTGTTTATCAGTAAATATCTCCACTGAGATTAAGAAAAGCAGTAGCTTAATAAATTAAGTACTTCCTGGTATGGTTACTGTACTGGTAACTCCCCAAAAGAATCTGGATTGTGGTGAGGGAACAGAGAAAAAAGCTCATTTAGGACCTGCACTTACGAAGGGGGTAGGCAGCTGTATATCAGGGAGTAAACCTTCTGAGAATAAAAACAGCTGGAGCTTGTTAAGGTAATTACACAGGGGAAAGGATAATGTACTGGGAACTCCTCAGAAGAATCTGATTTGTGGTGAGGGGAGAGAGATAAAAGCTCATTTAGGAACGACATGAACATGCTGCGTAGGTAGCTGTTTATCAGTAAATATCTCCACTGAGATTAAGAAAAGCAGTAGCTTAATAAATTAAGTACTTCCTGGTATGGTTACTGTACTGGTAACTCCCCAAAAGAATCTGGATTGTGGTGAGGGAACAGAGAAAAAAGCTCATTTAGGACCTGCACTTACGAAGGGGGTAGGCAGCTGTATATCAGGGAGTAAACCTTCTGAGAATAAAAACAGCTGGAGCTTGTTAAGGTAATTACACAGGGGAAAGGATAATGTACTGGGAACTCCTCAGAAGAATCTGATTTGTGGTGAGGGGAGAGAGATAAAAGCTCATTTAGGAACGACATGAACATGCTGCGTAGGTAGCTGTTTATCAGTAAATATCTCCACTGAGATTAAGAAAAGCAGTAGCTTAATAAATTAAGTACTTCCTGGTATGGTTACTGTACTGGTAACTCCCCAAAAGAATCTGGATTGTGGTGAGGGAACAGAGAAAAAAGCTCATTTAGGACCTGCACTTACGAAGGGGGTAGGCAGCTGTATATCAGGGAGTAAACCTTCTGAGAATAAAAACAGCTGGAGCTTGTTAAGGTAATTACACAGGGGAAAGGATAATGTACTGGGAACTCCTCAGAAGAATCTGATTTGTGGTGAGGGGAGAGAGATAAAAGCTCATTTAGGAACGACATGAACATGCTGCGTAGGTAGCTGTTTATCAGTAAATATCTCCACTGAGATTAAGAAAAGCAGTAGCTTAATAAATTAAGTACTTCCTGGTATGGTTACTGTACTGGTAACTCCCCAAAAGAATCTGGATTGTGGTGAGGGAACAGAGAAAAAAGCTCATTTAGGACCTGCACTTTCGAAGGGGGTAGGCAGCTGTATATCAGGGAGTAAACCTTCTGAGAATAAAAACAGCTGGAGCTTGTTAAGGTAATTACACAGGGGAAAGGATAATGTACTGGGAACTCCTCAGAAGAATCTGATTTGTGGTGAGGGGAGAGAGATAAAAGCTCATTTAGGAACGACATGAACATGCTGCGTAGGTAGCTGTTTATCAGTAAATATCTCCACTGAGATTAAGAAAAGCAGTAGCTTAATAAATTAAGTACTTCCTGGTATGGTTACTGTACTGGTAACTCCCCAAAAGAATCTGGATTGTGGTGAGGGAACAGAGAAAAAAGCTCATTTAGGACCTGCACTTACGAAGGGGGTAGGCAGCTGTATATCAGGGAGTAAACCTTCTGAGAATAAAAACAGCTGGAGCTTGTTAAGGTAATTACACAGGGGAAAGGATAATGTACTGGGAACTCCTCAGAAGAATCTGATTTGTGGTGAGGGGAGAGAGATAAAAGCTCATTTAGGAACGACATGAACATGCTGCGTAGGTAGCTGTTTATCAGTAAATATCTCCACTGAGATTAAGAAAAGCAGTAGCTTAATAAATTAAGTACTTCCTGGTATGGTTACTGTACTGGTAACTCCCCAAAAGAATCTGGATTGTGGTGAGGGAACAGAGAAAAAAGCTCATTTAGGACCTGCACTTACGAAGGGGGTAGGCAGCTGTATATCAGGGAGTAAACCTTCTGAGAATAAAAACAGCTGGAGCTTGTTAAGGTAATTACACAGGGGAAAGGATAATGTACTGGGAACTCCTCAGAAGAATCTGATTTGTGGTGAGGGGAGAGAGATAAAAGCTCATTTAGGAACGACATGAACATGCTGCGTAGGTAGCTGTTTATCAGTAAATATCTCCACTGAGATTAAGAAAAGCAGTAGCTTAATAAATTAAGTACTTCCTGGTATGGTTACTGTACTGGTAACTCCCCAAAAGAATCTGGATTGTGGTGAGGAACAGAGAAAAAAGCTCATTTAGGACCTGCACTTACGAAGGGGGTAGGCAGCTGTATATCAGGGAGTAAACCTTCTGAGAATAAAAACAGCTGGAGCTTGTTAAGGTAATTACACAGGGGAAAGGATAATGTACTGGGAACTCCTCAGAAGAATCTGATTTGTGGTGAGGGGAGAGAGATAAAAGCTCATTTAGGAACGACATGAACATGCTGCGTAGGTAGCTGTTTATCAGTAAATATCTCCACTGAGATTAAGAAAAGCAGTAGCTTAATAAATTAAGTACTTCCTGGTATGGTTACTGTACTGGTAACTCCCCAAAAGAATCTGGATTGTGGTGAGGGAACAGAGAAAAAAGCTCATTTAGGACCTGCACTTACGAAGGGGGTAGGCAGCTGTATATCAGGGAGTAAACCTTCTGAGAATAAAAACAGCTGGAGCTTGTTAAGGTAATTACACAGGGGAAAGGATAATGTACTGGGAACTCCTCAGAAGAATCTGATTTGTGGTGAGGGGAGAGAGATAAAAGCTCATTTAGGAACGACATGAACATGCTGCGTAGGTAGCTGTTTATCAGTAAATATCTCCACTGAGATTAAGAAAAGCAGTAGCTTAATAAATTAAGTACTTCCTGGTATGGTTACTGTACTGGTAACTCCCCAAAAGAATCTGGATTGTGGTGAGGGAACAGAGAAAAAAGCTCATTTAGGACCTGCACTTACGAAGGGGGTAGGCAGCTGTATATCAGGGAGTAAACCTTCTGAGAATAAAAACAGCTGGAGCTTGTTAAGGTAATTACACAGGGGAAAGGATAATGTACTGGGAACTCCTCAGAAGAATCTGATTTGTGGTGAGGGGAGAGAGATAAAAGCTCATTTAGGAACGACATGAACATGCTGCGTAGGTAGCTGTTTATCAGTAAATATCTCCACTGAGATTAAGAAAAGCAGTAGCTTAATAAATTAAGTACTTCCTGGTATGGTTCTGTACTGGTAACTCCCCAAAAGAATCTGGATTGTGGTGAGGGAACAGAGAAAAAAGCTCATTTAGGACCTGCACTTACGAAGGGGGTAGGCAGCTGTATATCAGGGAGTAAACCTTCTGAGAATAAAAACAGCTGGAGCTTGTTAAGGTAATTACACAGGGGAAAGGATAATGTACTGGGAACTCCTCAGAAGAATCTGATTTGTGGTGAGGGGAGAGAGATAAAAGCTCATTTAGGAACGACATGAACATGCTGCGTAGGTAGCTGTTTATCAGTAAATATCTCCACTGAGATTAAGAAAAGCAGTAGCTTAATAAATTAAGTACTTCCTGGTATGGTTACTGTACTGGTAACTCCCCAAAAGAATCTGGATTGTGGTGAGGGAACAGAGAAAAAAGCTCATTTAGGACCTGCACTTTCGAAGGGGGTAGGCAGCTGTATATCAGGGAGTAAACCTTCTGAGAATAAAAACAGCTGGAGCTTGTTAAGGTAATTACACAGGGGAAAGGATAATGTACTGGGAACTCCTCAGAAGAATCTGATTTGTGGTGAGGGGAGAGAGATAAAAGCTCATTTAGGAACGACATGAACATGCTGCGTAGGTAGCTGTTTATCAGTAAATATCTCCACTGAGATTAAGAAAAGCAGTAGCTTAATAAATTAAGTACTTCCTGGTATGGTTACTGTACTGGTAACTCCCAAAAGAATCTGGATTGTGGTGAGGGAACAGAGAAAAAAGCTCATTTAGGACCTGCACTTACGAAGGGGGTAGGCAGCTGTATATCAGGGAGTAAACCTTCTGAGAATAAAAACAGCTGGAGCTTGTTAAGGTAATTACACAGGGGAAAGGATAATGTACTGGGAACTCCTCAGAAGAATCTGATTTGTGGTGAGGGGAGAGAGATAAAAGCTCATTTAGGAACGACATGAACATGCTGCGTAGGTAGCTGTTTATCAGTAAATATCTCCACTGAGATTAAGAAAAGCAGTAGCTTAATAAATTAAGTACTTCCTGGTATGGTTACTGTACTGGTAACTCCCCAAAAGAATCTGGATTGTGGTGAGGAACAGAGAAAAAAGCTCATTTAGGACCTGCACTTACGAAGGGGTAGGCAGCTGTATATCAGGGAGTAAACCTTCTGAGAATAAAAACAGCTGGAGCTTGTTAAGGTAATTACACAGGGGAAAGGATAATGTACTGGGAACTCCTCAGAAGAATCTGATTTGTGGTGAGGGGAGAGAGATAAAAGCTCATTTAGGAACGACATGAACATGCTGCGTAGGTAGCTGTTTATCAGTAAATATCTCCACTGAGATTAAGAAAAGCAGTAGCTTAATAAATTAAGTACTTCCTGGTATGGTTACTGTACTGGTAACTCCCCAAAAGAATCTGGATTGTGGTGAGGGAACAGAGAAAAAAGCTCATTTAGGACCTGCACTTACGAAGGGGTAGGCAGCTGTATATCAGGGAGTAAACCTTCTGAGAATAAAAACAGCTGGAGCTTGTTAAGGTAATTACACAGGGGAAAGGATAATGTACTGGGAACTCCTCAGAAGAATCTGATTTGTGGTGAGGGGAGAGATAAAAGCTCATTTAGGAACGACATGAACATGCTGCGTAGGTAGCTGTTTATCAGTAAATATCTCCACTGAGATTAAGAAAAGCAGTAGCTTAATAAATTAAGTACTTCCTGGTATGGTACTGTACTGGTAACTCCCCAAAAGAATCTGGATTGTGGTGAGGGAACAGAGAAAAAAGCTCATTTAGGACCTGCACTTACGAAGGGGGTAGGCAGCTGTATATCGGGAGTAAACCTTCTGAGAATAAAAACAGCTGGAGCTTGTTAAGGTAATTACACAGGGGAAAGGTTAATGTACTGGGAACTCCTCAGAAGAATCTGATTTGTGCTGAGGGGAGAGATAAAAGCTCATTTAGGAACGACATGAACATGCTGCGTAGGTAGCTGTTTATCAGTAAATATCTCCACTGAGATTAAGAAAAGCAGTAGCTTAATAAATTAAGTACTTCCTGGTATGGTTACTGTACTGGTAACTCCCCAAAAGAATCTGGATTGTGGTGAGGGAACAGAGAAAAAAGCTCATTTAGGACCTGCACTCACGAAGGGGGTAGGCAGCTGTATATCAGGGAGTAAACCTTCTGAGAATAAAAACAGCTGGAGCTTGTTAAGGTAATTACACAGGGGAAAGGATAATGTACTGGGAACTCCTCAGAAGAACCTGATTTGTGGTGAGGGGAGAGAGATAAAAGCTCATTTAGGAACGACATGAACATGCTGCGTACGTAGCAGTTTATCAGTAAATATCTCCACTGAGATTAAGAAAAGCAGTAGCTTAATAAATTAAGTACTTCCTGGTATGGTTACTGTACTGGTAACACCCCAAAAGAATCTGGATTGTGGTTTGGGAACAGAGAAAAAAGCTCATTTATGACCTGCACTTATGAAGGGAGTAGGCAGCTGTATATCAGGGAGTAAACCTTCTGAGAATAAAAACAGCTGGAGCTTGTTAAGGTAATTACACAGGGGAACGGATAATGTACTGGGAACAATTCAGAAGAATCTGATTTGTGGTGAGGGGAGAGAGATAAAAGCTCATTTAGGAACGACATGAACATGCTGCGTAGGTAGCTGTTTATCAGTTAATATCTCCACTGAGATTAAGAAAAGCAGTAGCTTAATAAATTAAGTACTTCCTGGTATGGATACTGTACTGGTAACTCCCCAAAAGAATCTGGATTGTGGTGAGGGAACAGAGAAAAAGCTCATTTAGGACCTGCACTTACGAAGGGGGTAGGCAGCTGTATATCACTGAGTAAACCTTCTGAGAATAAAAACAGCTGGAGCTTGTTAAGGTAATTACACAGGGGAAAGGTTAATGTACTGGGAACAATTCAGAAGAATCTGATTTGTGGTGAGGGGAGAGAGATAAAAGCTCATTTAGGAACGACATGAACATGCTGCGTAGGTAGCTTTTTATCAGTAAATATCTCCACTGACATTAAGAAAAGCAGTAGCATAATAAATTAAGTACTTCCTGGTATGGTTACTGTACTGGTAACTCCCCAAAAGAATCTGGATTGTGGTGAGGGAACAGAGAAAAAACTCATTTAGGACCTGCACTTACGAAGGTGGTAGGCAGCTGTATATCAGGGAGTAAACCTTCTGATCATAAAAACAGCTGGAGCTTGTTAAGGTAATTACACAGGGGAAAGGATAATGTACTGGGAACTCCTCAGAAGAATCTGATTTGTGGTGAGGGGAGAGAGATAAAAGCTCATTTAGAAACGACATGAACATGCTGCGTAGGTAGCTGTTCATCAGTAAATATCTCCACTGAGATTAAGAAAAGCAGTAGCGGGCAGGGGATATAGCCTAGTGGCAAGAGTGCCTGCCTCGGATACACGAGGCCCTAGGTTCGATTCTCCAGCACCACATATACAGAAAACGGCCAGAAGCGGCGCTGTGGCTCAAGTGGCAGAGTGCTAGCCTTGAGCGGGAAGAAGCCAGGGACAGTGCTCAGGCCCTGAGTCCAAGGGCCCTGACTGGCAAAAAAAAAAAAAAAAAAAAAGAAAAGCAGTAGCTGTATAAATTAAGTACTTCCTGGTATGGTTACTGTACTGGTAACTCCACAAAAGAATCGGGAATGTGGTTTGGGAACAGAGAAAAAAGCTCATTTATGACCAGCACTTAAGAAGGGAGTAGGCAGCTGTATATCATGGAGTAAACCTTCTGAGAATAAAAACAGCTGGAGCTTGTTAAGGTAATTACACAGGGGAACGGATAATGTACTGGGAACAATTCAGAAGAATCTGATTTGTGGTGAGGGGACAGAGATAAAAGCTCATTTAGGAACGACATGAACATGCTGCGTACGTAGCTGTTTATCAGTAAATATCTCCACTGAGATTAAGAAAAGCAGTAGCTTAATAAATTAAGTACTTCCTGGTATGGTTACTGTACTGGTAACTCCCCAAAGAATCTGGATTGTGGTGAGGGAACAGAGAAAAAAGCTCATTTAGGACCTGCACTTTCGAAGGGGGTAGGCAGATGTATATCAGGGAGTAAACCTTCTGAGAATAAAAACAGCTGGAGCTTGTTAAGGTAATTACAAAGAGGAAAGGATAATGTACTGGGAACTCCTCAGAAGAATCTGATTTGTGGTGAGGGGAGAGAGATAAAAGCTCATTTAGGAACGACATGAACATGCTGCGTACGTAGCTGTTTATCAGTAAATATCTCCACTGAGATTAAGAAAAGTAGTAGCTTAATAAATTAAGTACTTCCTGGTATGGTTACTGTAGTGGTAACTCCCCAAAAGAATCTGGATTGTGGTGAGGGAACAGAGAAAAAAGCTCATTTAAGACCTGCACTTACGAAGGGGTTAGGCAGCTGTATATCAGGGAGTAAATCTTCTGAGAATAAAAACAGCTGGAGCTTGTTAAGGTAATTACACATTGGAAAGGATAATGTACTGGGAACTCCTCAGAAGAATCTGATTTGTGTTGAGGGGAGAGAGATAATAGCTCATTTAGGAACGACATGAACATGCAGCGTAGGTAGCTGTTTATCAGTAAATATCTCCACTGATATTAAGAAAAGCAGTAGATTAATAAATTAATTACTTCCTGCTATGGTTACTGTACTGGTAACTCCCCAAAAGAATCTGGATTGTGGTGAGGGAACAGAGAAAAAAGCTCATTTAGGACCTGCACTTACTAAGGGGGTAGGCAGCTGTATATCATGGAGTAAACCTTCTGGGAATAAAAACAGCTGGAGCTCGTTAAGGTAATTACACAGGGGAAAGGATAATGTACTGGGAACTCCTCAGAAGAATCTGATTTGTGGTGAGGGGAGAGAGATAAAAGCTCATTTAAGAACGACATGAACATGCTGCGTAGGTAGCTGTTTATCAGTAAATATCTCCACTGAGATTAAGAAAAGCAGTAGCTTAATAAATTAAGTACTTCCTGGTATGGTTACTGTACTGGAAACTCCCCAAAAGAATCTGGATTGTGGTGAGGGAACAGAGAAAAAAGCTCATTTAGGACCTGCACTTACGAAGGGGTTAGGCAGCTGTATATCAGGGAGTAAACCTTCTGAGAATAAAAACAGCTGGAGCTTGTTAAGGTAATTACACAGGGGAAAGGATAATGTACTGGGAACTCCTCAGAAGAATCTGATTTGTTGTGAGGGGAGAGATAAAAGCTCATTTAGGAACGACATGAACATGCTGCGTAGGTAGCTGTTTATTAGTAAATATCTCCACTGAGATTAAGAAAAGCAGTAGCTTAATAAATTAAGTACTTCCTGGTATGGATACTGTACTGGTAACTCCCCAAAAGAATCTCTATTGTGGTGAGGGAACAGAGAAAAAGCTCCTTTAGGACCTGCACTTACGAAGGGGGTAGGCAGCTGTATATCAGTGAGTAAACCTTCTGAGAATAAAAACAGCTGGAGCTTGTTAAGGTAATTACACAGGGGAAAGGTTAATGTACTGGGAACAATTCAGAAGAATCTGATTTGTGCTGAGGGGAGAGATAATAGCTCATTTAGGAACGACATGAACATGCTGCGTAGGTAGCTGTTTATCAGTAAATATCTCCACTGAGATTAAGAAAAGCAGTAGCTTAATAAATTAATTACTTCCTGGTATGGTTACTGTACTGGTCACTCCCCAAAAGAATCTGGATTGTGGTGAGGGAACAGAGAAAAAAGCTCATTTAGGACCTGCACTCACGAAGGGGGTAGGCAGCTGTATATCAGGGAGTAAACCTTCTGAGAATAAAAACAGCTGGAGCTTGTTAAGGTAATTACACAGGGGAAAGGATAATGTACTGGGTACTCCTCAGAAGAACCTGATTTGTGGTGAGGGGAGAGAGATAAAAGCTCATTTAGGAACGACATGAACATGCTGCGTACGTAGCAGTTTATCAGTAAATATCTCCACTGAGATTAAGAAAAGCAGTAGCTTAATAAATTAAGTACTTCCTGGTATGGTTACTGTACTGGTAACACCCCAAAAGAATCTGGATTGTGGTTTGGGAACAGAGAAAAAAGCTCATTTATGACCTGCACTTACGAAGGGAGTAGGCAGCTGTATATCAGGGAGTAAACCTTCTGAGAATAAAAACAGCTGGAGCTTGTTAAGGTAATTACAAAGGGGAACGGATAATGTACTGGGAACAATTCAGAAGAATCTGATTTGTGGTGAGGGGAGAGAGATAAAAGCTCATTTAGGAACGACATGAACATGCTGCGTAGGTAGCTGTTTATCAGTTAATATCTCCACTGAGATTAAGAAAAGCAGTAGCTTAATAAATTAAGTACTTCCTGGTATGGATACTGTACTGGTAAATCCCCAAAAGAATCTGGATTGTGGTGAGGGAACAGAGAAAAAGCTCATTTAGGACCTGCACTTACGAAGGGGGTAGGCAGCTGTATATCACTGAGTAAACCTTCTGAGAATAAAAACAGCTGGAGCTTGTTAAGGTAATTACACAGGGGAAAGGTTAATGTACTGGGAACAATTCAGAAGAATCTGATTTGTGGTGAGGGGAGAGAGATAAAAGCTCATTTAGGAACGACATGAACATGCTGCGTAGGTAGCTTTTTATCAGTAAATATCTCCACTGACATTAAGAAAAGCAGTAGCATAATAAATTAAGTACTTCCTGGTATGGTTACTGTACTGGTAACTCCCCAAAAGAATCTGGATTGTGGTGAGGGAACAGAGAAAAAACTCATTTAGGACCTGCACTTACGAAGGTGGTAGGCAGCTGTATATCAGGGAGTAAACCTTCTGATCATAAAAACAGCTGGAGCTTGTTAAGGTAATTACACAGGGGAAAGGATAATGTACTGGGAACTCCTCAGAAGAATCTGATTTGTGGTGAGGGGAGAGAGATAAAAGCTCATTTAGAAACGACATGAACATGCTGCGTAGGTAGCTGTTCATCAGTAAATATCTCCACTGAGATTAAGAAAAGCAGTAGCGGGCAGGGGATATAGCCTAGTGGCAAGAGTGCCTGCCTCGGATACATGAGGCCCTAGGTTCGATTCTCCAGCACCACATATACAGAAAACGGCCAGAAGCGGCGCTGTGGCTCAAGTGGCAGAGTGCTAGCCTTGAGCGGGAAGAAGCCAGGGACAGTGCTCAGGCCCTGAGTCCAAGGGCCCTGACTGGCAAAAAAAAAAAAAAAAAAGAAAAGAAAAGCAGTAGCTGTATAAATTAAGTACTTCCTGGTATGGTTACTGTACTGGTAACTCCACAAAAGAATCGGGAATGTGGTTTGGGAACAGAGAAAAAAGCTCATTTATGACCAGCACTTAAGAAGGGAGTAGGCAGCTGTATATCATGGAGTAAACCTTCTGAGAATAAAAACAGCTGGAGCTTGTTAAGGTAATTACACAGGGGAACGGATAATGTACTGGGAACAATTCAGAAGAATCTGATTTGTGGTGAGGGGAGAGAGATAAAAGCTCATTTAGGAACGACATGAACATGCTGCGTACGTAGCTGTTTATCAGTAAATATCTCCACTGAGATTAAGAAAAGCAGTAGCTTAATAAATTAAGTACTTCCTGGTATGGTTACTGTAGTGGTAACTCCCCAAAGAATCTGGATTGTGGTGAGGGAACAGAGAAAAAAGCTCATTTAGGACCTGCACTTTCGAAGGGGGTAGGCAGATGTATATCAGGGAGTAAACCTTCTGAGAATAAAAACAGCTGGAGCTTGTTAAGGTAATTACAAAGAGGAAAGGATAATGTACTGGGAACTCCTCAGAAGAATCTGATTTGTGGTGAGGGGAGAGAGATAAAAGCTCATTTAGGAACGACATGAAATGCTGCGTACGTAGCTGTTTATCAGTAAATATCTCCACTGAGATTAAGAAAAGTAGTAGCTTAATAAATTAAGTACTTCCTGGTATGGTTACTGTAGTGGTAACTCCCCAAAAGAATCTGGATTGTGGTGAGGGAACAGAGAAAAAAGCTCATTTAAGACCTGCACTTACGAAGGGGTTAGGCAGCTGTATATCAGGGAGTAAATCTTCTGAGAATAAAAACAGCTGGAGCTTGTTAAGGTAATTACACATTGGAAAGGATAATGTACTGGGAACTCCTCAGAAGAATCTGATTTGTGTTGAGGGGAGAGAGATAATAGCTCAATTAGGAACGACATGAACATGCAGCGTAGGTAGCTGTTTATCAGTAAATATCTCCACTGATATTAAGAAAAGCAGTAGATTAATAAATTAATTACTTCCTGCTATGGTTACTGTACTGGTAACTCCCCAAAAGAATCTGGATTGTGGTGAGGGAACAGAGAAAAAAGCTCATTTAGGACCTGCACTTACTAAGGGGGTAGGCAGCTGTATATCATGGAGTAAACCTTCTGGGAATAAAAACAGCTGGAGCTCGTTAAGGTAATTACACAGGGGAAAGGATAATGTACTGGGAACTCCTCAGAAGAATCTGATTTGTGGTGAGGGGAGAGAGATAAAAGCTCATTTAAGAACGACATGAACATGCTGCGTAGGTAGCTGTTTATCAGTAAATATCTCCACTGAGATTAAGAAAAGCAGTAGCTTAATAAATTAAGTACTTCCTGGTATTTTTACTGTACTGGTAACTCCTCAAAAGAATCTGGATTGTGGTGAGGGAACATAGAAAATAGCCCATTTAGGACCTGCACTTACGAAGGGGGTAGGCAGCTGTATATCAGGGAGTAAACCTTCTGAGAATAAAAACAGCTGTAGCTTGTTAAGGTAATTACACAGGGGAAAGGATAATGTACTAGGAACTCCTCAGAAGAATCTGATTTGTGGTGAGGGGAGAGAGATAAAAGCTCATTTAGGAACGACATGAACATGCTGCGTAGGTAGCTGTTTATCAGTAAATATCTCCACTGAGATTAAGAAAAGCAGTAGCTTAATAAATTAAGTACTTCCTGGTATGGTTACTGTACTGGAAACTCCCCAAAAGAATCTGGATTGTGGTGAGGGAACAGAGAAAAAAGCTCATTTAGGACCTGCACTTACGAAGGGGTTAGGCAGCTGTATATCAGGGAGTAAACCTTCTGAGAATAAAAACAGCTGGAGCTTGTTAAGGTAATTACACAGGGGAAAGGATAATGTACTGGGAACTCCTCAGAAGAATCTGATTTGTGGTGAGGGGAGAGAGATAAAAGCTCATTTAGGAACGACATGAACATGCTGCGTAGGTAGCTGTTTATCAGTAAATATCTCCACTGAGATTAAGAAAAGCAGTTGCTTAATAAATTAAGTACTTCCTGGTATGGTTACTGTACTGGTAACTCCCCAAAAGAATCTGGATTGTGGTGAGGGAACAGAGAAAAAAGCTCATATAGGACCTGATCTTACGAACGGGGTAGACTGCTGTATATCAGGGAGTAAACCTTCTGAGAATAAAAACAGCTGGAGCTTGTTAAGGTAATTACACAGGGGAAAGGATAATGTACTGGGAACTCCTCAGGAGAATCTGATTTGTGGTGAGGGGAGAGAGATAAAAGCTCATTTAGGAACGACATGGACATGCTACGTAGGTAGCTGTTTATCAGTAAATATCTCCACTGAGATTAAGAAAAGCAGTAGCTTAATGAATTAAGTACTTCCTGGTATGGTTACTGTACTGGTAACTCCCCAAAAGAATCTGGATTTTGTTGTGGGAATAGAGAAAAAAGCTCATTTACGACCTGCACTTACGAGGGGGTAGGCAGCTGTATATCAGGGAGTAAACCTTCAGAGAATAAAAACAGCTGGAGATTGTTAAGGTAATTACACAGGGGAAAGATTTAAGTATTGGGAACTCCTCAGAAGAATCTGATTTGTGGTGAGGGGAGAGAGATAAAAGCTCATTTAGGAACGACATGAACATGCTGCATACGTAGCTATTTATCTGTAAATATCTCCACTGAGATTAAGAAAAGCAGTAGCTTAATAAATTAAGTACTTGCTGGTATGGTTACTGTACTGGTAACTCCCCAAAAGAATCTGGATTGTGTTGAGGGAACAGAGAAAAAAGCTCATTTACGACCTGCACTTACGAAGGGGTAGGCAGCTGTATATCAGGGAGTCAACCTTCTGAGAATAAAAACAGCTGGAGCTTGTTAAGGTAATTACACAGGGGAAAGGATAATGTACTGGGAACTCCTCAGAAGCATCTGATTTGTGGTGAGGGGAGAGAGATAAAAGCTCATTTAGGAACGACATGAACATGCTGCGTAGGTAGCTGTTTATCAGTAAATATCTCCACTGAGATTAAGAAAAGCAGTATCTTAATAAATTAAGTACTTCCTGGTATGGTTACTCTACTGGTAACTCCCCAAAAGAATCTGGATTGTGGTGAGGGAACAGAGAAAAAAGCTCATTTAGGACCTGCACTTACGAAGGGGGTAGGCAGCTGTATATCAGGGAGTAAACCTTCTGAGAATAAAAAGAGCTGGATCTTGTTAAGGTAATTACACAGGGGAAAGGAAAATGTACTGGGAACTCCTCAGAAGAATCTGATTTGTGGTGAGGGGAGAGAGATAAAAGCTCATTTAGGAACGACATGAACATGCTGCGTACGTAGCTGTTTATCAGTAAATATCTCCACTGAGATTAAGAAAAGCAGTAGCTTAATAAATTAAGTACTTCCTGGTATGGTTACTGTACTGGAATCTCTCCAAAAGAATCTGGATTGTGGTGAGGGAACAGAGAAAAAAGCTCATTTACGACAAGCACTTACGAAGGGGGTAGGCAGCTGTATATCAGGGAGTAAACCTTCTGAGAATAAAACCAGCTGGAGCTTGTTAAGGTAATTACACAGGGGAAAGCATAATGTACTGGGAACTCCTCAGAAGAATCTCATTTGTGCTGAGGGGAGAGAGATAAAAGCTCATTTAGGAACGACATGAACATGCTGAGTATGTAGCTGTTTATCAGTAAATATCTCCACTGAGATTAAGAAAAGCAGTAGCTTAATAAATTAAGTACTTCCTGGTATGGTTACTGTACTGGTAACACCCCAAAAGAATCTGGATTGTGGTGAGGGAACAGAGAAAAAAGCTCATTTAGGACCTGCACTTACGAAGGGGGTAGGCAGCTGTATATCAGGGAGTAAACCTTCTGAGAATAAAAACAGCTGGAGCTTGTTAAGGTAATTACACAGGGGAAAGGATAATGTACTGGGAACTCCTCAGAAGAATCTGATTTGTGGTGAGGGGAGAGAGATAAAAGCTCATTTAGGAACGACATGAACATGCTGTGTAGGTAGCTGTTTATCAGTAAATATCTCCACTGAGATTAAGAAAAGCAGTAGCTTAATAAATTAAGTACTTCCTGTTATGGTTACTGTACTGGTAACTCCCCAAAAGAATCTGGATTGTGGTGAGGGAACAGAGAAAAAAGCTCATTTAGGACCTGCCCTTACGAAGGGGGTAGGCAGCTGTATATCAGGGAGTAAACCTTCTGAGAATAAAAACAGCTGGAGCTTCTTAAGGTACTTACACAGGGGAAAGGATAATGTACTGGGAACTCCTGAGAAGAATCTGATTTGTGGTGAGGGGAGAGAGATAAAAGCTCAGTTAGGAACGATATGAACATGCTGCGTAGGTAGCTGTTTATCAGGGAGTAAACCTTCTGAGAATAAAAACAGCTGGAGCTTGTTAAGGTAATTACACAGGGGATAGGATAATGTACTGGGAACTTCTCAGAAGAATCTGATTTGTGGTGAGGGGAGAGAGATAAAAGCTCATTTAAGAACGACATGAACATGCTGCGTAGGTAGCTGTTTATCAGTAAATATCTCCACTGAGATTAAGAAAAGCAGTAGCTTAATAAATTAAGTACTTCCTGGTATGGTTACTGTACTGGTAACTCCCCAAAAGAATCTGCATTGTGTTGAGGAAACAGAGAAAAAAGCTCATTTAGGACCTGCACTTACGAAGGGGGTAGGCAGCTGTATATCAGGGAGTAAACCTTCTGAGAATAAAAACAGCTGGAGCTTTTTAAGGTAATTACACAGGGGAAAGGATAATGTACTGGGAACTCCTCAGAAGAATTTGATTTGTGGTGAGGGGAGAGAGATAAAAGCTCATTTAGGAACGACATGAACATGCTGCGTAGGTAGCTCTTTGTCAGTAAATATCTCCACTGAGATTAAGAAAAGCAGTAGCTTAATAAATTAAGTACTTCCTGGTATGGTTACTGTTCTGGTAACTCCCCAAAAGAATCTGGATTGTGGTGAGGGAACAGAGAAAAAGCTCATTTAGGACCTGCACTTACGAAGGCGGTAGGCAGCTGTATATCAGGGAGTAAACCTTCTGAGAATAAAAACAGCTGGAGCTTGTTAAGGTAATTACACAGGGTAAAAGATGAAGTACTGGGAACTCCTCAGAAGAATCTGATTTGTGGTGAGGGGAGAGAGATAAAAGGTCATTTAGGAACGACATGAACATGCTGCATACGTAGCTGTTTATCAGTAATATCTCCACTGAGATTAAGAAAAGCAGGAGCTTAATAAATTAAGTAATTCCTGGTATGGTTACTGTACTGGTAACTCCCCAAAAGAATCTGGATTGTGGTGAGGGAACAGAGAAAAAAGCTCATTTAGGACCTGCGCTTCCTAAGGGGGTAGGCAGCTGTATATCAGGGAGTAAAACTTCTGAGAATAAAAACAGCTGGAGCTTGTTAAGGTAATTACCCAGGGGAAAGGATAATGTACCTGGAACTCCTCAGAAGAATCTGATTTGTGGTGAGGGGAGAGAGATAAAAGCTCATTTAGGAACGACATGAACATGCTGCGTAGGTAGCTGTTTATCAGTAAATATCTTCACTGAGATTAAGAAAAGCAGTAGCTTAATAAATTCAGTTCTTCCTGGTATGGTTACTGTACTGGTAACTCCCCAAAAGAATCTGGATTGTGGTGAGGGAACAGAGAAAAAAGCTCATTTAGAACCTGCACTTACGAAGGGGGTAGGCAGCTGTATATCAGGGAGTAAACCTTCTGAGAATAAAAACAGCTGGAGCTGGTAAAGGTAATTATACAGGGGAAAGGATAATGTACTGGGAACTCCTCAGAAGAATCTGATTTGTGGTGAGGGGAGAGATATAAAAGCTCCTTTAGGAACGACATGAACATGCTGCGTAGGTAGCTTTTTATAAGTAAATAGCTCCACTGAGATTAAGAAAAGCAGTAGCTTAATAAACTAAATACTTCCTGGTATGGTTACTGTACTGGTAACTCCCCAAAAGAACCTGGAATTTTGTTGAGGGAACAGAGAATAAAGCTCATTTAGGAACTGAACTTACGAAGGGGGTAGGCAGCTGTATATCAGGGAGTAAACCTTCTGAGAATAAAAACAGCTGGAGCTTGTTAAGGTAATTAAACAGGGGAAAGGATAATGTACTTGGAACTCCTCAGAAGAATCTGATTTTTGGTGAGGGGAGAGAGATAAAAGCTCATTTAGGAACGACATGAGTATGCTGCGTAGGTAGCTGTTTATCAGTAAATATCTCCACTGAGATTAAGAAAAGCAGTAGCTTAATAAATTAAGTACTTCCTGGTAAGGTTACTGTACTGGTAACTCCCCAAAAGAATCTGGATTGTGGTGAGGGAACAGAGAAAAAAGCTCATTTAGGACCTGCACTTACGAAGGGGGTAGGCAGCTGTATATCAGGGAGTAAACCTTCTGAGAATAAAAACAGCTGGAGCTTGTTTAGGTAATTACCCAGGGGAAAGGATAATGTACCGGGAACTCCTCAGAAGAATCTGATTTGTGGTGAGGGGAGAGAGATAAAAGCTCATTTAGGAACGACATGAACATGCTGCGTAGGTAGCTGTTTATCAGTAAATATCTCCACTGAGATTAAGAAAAGCAGTAGCTTAATAAATTAAGTACTTCCTGGTATGGTTACTGTACTGGTAACTCCCCAAAAGAATCTGGATTGTGGTGAGGGAACAGAGAAAAAAGCTCATTTAGAACCTGCACTTACGAAGGGGGTAGGCAGCTGTATATCAGGGAGTAAACCTTCTGAGAATAAAAACAGCTGGAGCTTGTTAAGGTAATTACACAGGGTAAAAGATGAAGTACTGGGAACTCCTCAGAAGAATCTGATTTGTGCTGAGGGGGAGAGAGATAAAAGCTCATTTAGGAACGACATGAACATGCTGCATACGTAGCTGTTTATCAGTAATATCTCCACTGAGATTAAGAAAAGCAGTAGCTTAATAAATTAAGTACTTCCTGGTATGGTTACTGTACTGGTAACTCCCCAAAAGAATCTGGATTGTGGTGAGGGAACAGAGAAAAAAGCTCATTTAGGACCTGCGCTTCCTAAGGGGGTAGGCAGCTGTAAATCAGGGAGTAAACCTTCTGAGAATAAAAACAGCTGGAGCTTGTTAAGGTAATTACCCAGGGGAAAGGATAATGTACTGGGAACTCCTCAGAAGAATCTGATTTGTGGTGAGGGGAGAGAGATAAAAGCTCATTTAGGAACGACATGAACATGCTGCGTAGGTAGCTGTTTATCAGTAAATATCTCCACTGAGATTAAGAAAAGCAGTAGCTTAATAAATTCAGTACTTCCTGGTATGGTTACTGTACTGGTAACTCCCCAAAAGAATCTGGATTGTGGTGAGGGAACAGAGAAAAAAGCTCATTTAGGACCTACACTTAGGAAGGGGGTAGGCAGCTGTATATCAGGGAGTAAATCTTCTGAGAATAAAAACAGCTGGAGCTTGTTAAGGTAATTACACAGGGGAAAGGATAATGTACTGGAAACTCCACAGAAGAATCTGATTTGTTGTGAGGGGAGAGATAAATGCTCATTTATGTACGACATGAAAATGCTGCGTAGGTAGCTGTTTTTCAGTAAATAGCTCCACTGAGATTAAGAAAAGCAGTAGCTTAATAAATTAAGTACTTCCTGGTATGGCTACTGTACCGGTAACTCCAAAAAGAATCTGGATTGTGGTGAGGGAACAGAGAAAAAAGCTCATTTAGGACCTGCACTTACGAAGGGGGTAGGCAGCTGTATATCAGGGAGTAAACCTTCTGAGAATAAAAACAGCTGGAGCTTGTTAAGGTAATTAGACAGGGGAAAGGATAATGTACTGGGAACTCCTCAGAAGTATCTGATTTGTGGTGAGGGGAGAGAGATAAAAGCTCATTTAGGAACGACATGAACATGCTGCGTACGTAGCTATTTTTCAGTAAATATCTCCAATGAGATTAAGAAAAGCAGTAGCTTAATAAATTAAGTACTTCCTGGTATGGTTACTGTACTGGTAACTCCCCAAAAGAATCTGGATTGTGGTGAGGGAACAGAGAAAAAATCTCATTTAGGACCTGCACTTACGAAGGGGGTAGGCAGCTGTATATCAGGGAGTACACCTTCTGAGAATAAAAACAGCTGGAGCTTGTTAAGGTAATTACACAGGGGAAAGGATAATGTACTGGGAACTCCTCAGAAGAATCTGATTTGTGGTGAGGGCAGAGAGATAAATGCTCATTTAGGAACTACATGAACATGCTGCGTAAGTAGCTGTTTATCAGTAAATATCTCCACGGAGATTAAGAAAAGCAGTAGCTTAATAAATTAAGTACTTCCTGGTATGGTTACTGTACTGGTAACTCCCCGAAAGAATCTGGATTGTGGTGAGGGAACAGAGAAAAAAGCTCATTTAGGACCTGCAATTACGAAGGGGGTAGGCAGCTGTATATCAGGGAGTAAACCTTCTGAGAATAAAAAGAGCTGGAGCTTGTTAAGGTAATTACACAGGGGAAAGGATAATGTACTGGAAATGCTCAGAAGAATGTGATTTGTGGTGAGGGAAGAGAGATAAAAGCTAATTTAGGAACGACATGAACATCATGCGTATGAAGCTGTTTATCAGTAAATATCTCCAGTGAGATTAAGAAAAGCAGTAGCTTAAAATTAAGTACTTCATGGTATGGTTACTGTACTGATAACTCCCCAAAAGAATCTGGATTGTGGTGAGGGAACAGAGAAAAAATCTCTTTTAGGACCTACACTTACGAAGGGGGTAGGCAGCTGTATATCAGGGAGGAAACATTCTGAGAATAAAAACAGCTGGAGCTTGTTAAGGTAATTACACTTTGGAAAGGATAAAGTACTGGGAACTCCTCAGAAGAATCTGATTTGTGGTGAGGGGAGAGAGATAAAAGCTCATTTAGGAACGACATGAACATGCTGCGTAGGTAGCTGTTTATCAGTAAATATCTCCACTGAGATTAAGAAAAGCAGTAGCTTAATAATTTAAGTACTTCCTGGTATGGTTACTGTACTGGTAACTCCCCAAAAGAATCTGGATTGTGGTGAGGGAACAGAGAAAAAAGCTCATTTAGGACCTGCAATTACGAAGGGGATAGGCAGCTGTATATCAGGGAGTTAACCTTCTGAGAATAAAAACAGCTGGAGCTTGTTAAGGTAATTACACAGGGGAAAGGATAATGTACTGGGAACTCCTGAGAAGAATCTGATTTGTGGTGAGGGGAGAGAGATAAAAGCTCCTTTAGGAACGACATGAACATGCTGCATAGGTAGCTTTTTATAAGTAAATAGCTCCACTGAGATTAAGAAAAGCAGTAGCTTAATAAACTAAATACTTCCTGGTATGGTTACTGTACTGGTAACTCCCCAAATGAACCTGGATTGTGTTGAGGGAACAGAGAAAAAAGCTCATTTAGGAACTGAACTTACGAAGGGGGTAGGCAGCAGTATATCAGGGAGTAAACCTTCTGAGAATAAAAACAGCTGGAGCTTGTTAAGGTAATTACACAGGGGAAAGGATAATGTACTGGGAACTCCTCAGAAGAATCTGATTTGTGGTGAGGGGAGAGAGATAAAAGCTCATTTAGGAACGACATGAACATGCTGCGTAGGTAGCTGTTTATCAGTAAATATCTCCACTGAGATTAAGAAAAGCAGTAGCATAATAAATTAAGTACTTCCTGGTATGGTTACTGTACTGGTAACTCCCCAAAAGAATCTGCATTGTGTTGAGGGAACAGAGAAAAAAGCTCATTTAGGACCTGCACTTACGAAGGGGGTAGGCAGCTGTATATCAGGGAGTAAACCTTCTGAGAGTAAAAACAGCTGGAGCTTGTTAAGGTAATTCCACAGGGGAAAGGGTAATGTACCGGGAGCTCCTCAGAAGAATCTGATTTGTGGTGAGGGGAGAGAGATAAAAGCTCATTTAGGAACGACAGGAACATGCTGCGTACATAGCTGTTTATCAGTAAATATCTCCCTGAGTTTAAGAAAAGCAGTAGCTTAATAAATTAAGTACTTCCTGGTATGGTTACTGTACTGGTAACTCCCCAAAAGAATCTGGATTGTGGTGAGGGAACAGAGAAAAAAGCTCATTTAGGACCTGCACTTACGAAGGCGGTAGGCAGCTGTATATCAGGGAGTAAACCTTCTGAGAATAAAAACAGCTGGAGCTTGTTAAGGTAATTACAAAAGGGAAAGGATAATGTACTGGGAACTCCTCAGAAGAATCTGAATTTTGGTGAGGGGTGAGAGATAAAAGCTCATTTAGGAACGACATGAACATGCTGCGTAGGTAGCTGTTTATCAGTAAATATCTCCACTGAGATTAAGAAAAGCAGTAGCTTAATAAATTAAGTACTTCCTGGTATGGTTACTGTACTGGTAACTCCCCCAAGAGAATCTGGATTGTGGTGAGGGAACAGAGAAAAAAGCTCATTTAGGACATGCACTTACGAAGGGGGTAGGCAGTTGCATATCAGGGAGTAAACCTTCTGAGAATAAAAACAGCTGGAGCTTGTTAAGGTAATTACACAGGGGAAAGGATAATGTACTGAGAACTCCTCAGAAGAATCTGATTTGTGGTGAGGGGAGAGAGATAAAAGCTCATTTAGGAACGACATGAACATGCTGCGTAGGTAGCTGTCTATCAGTAAATATCTCCACTGAGATTAAGAAAAGCAGTAGCTCAATAAATAAAGTACTTCCTGGTATGGTTACTGTACTGGTAACTCCCCAAAAGAATCTGGATTGTGGTGAGGGGAACAGAGAAAAAAGCTCATTTAGGACCTGCACTTACGAAGGGGGTGGGCAGCTGTATATCAGGGAGTAAACTTTCTGAGACTAAAAACAGCTGGAGCTTGTTAAGGTAATTACACAGGGGAACGGATAATTAACTGGGAACTCCTCAGAAGAATCTGATTTGTGGTGAGGGGAGAGAGATAAAAGCTCATTGAGGAACGACATGAACATGCTGCGTAGGTAGCTGTTTATCAGTAAATATCTCCACTGAGATTAAGAAAAGCAGTAGCTTAATAAATTAAGTACTTCCTGGTATGGTTTCTGTACTGGTAACTCCCCCAAAAGAATCTGGATTGTGGTGAGGGAACAGAGAAAAAAGCTCATTTAGGACCTGCACTTAAGAAGGGGGTAGGCAGCAGTATATCAGGGAGTAACCTTCTGAGAATAAAAACAGCTGGAGCTTGTTAAGGTAATTACACAGGGGAAAGGATAATGTACCGGGAACTCCTCAGAAGAATCTGATTTGTGGTGAGGGGAGAGAGATAAAAGCTCATTTAGGAACGACATGAACATGCTGCGTAGGTGGCTGTTCATCAGTAAATATCTCCACTGAGATTAAGAAAAGCAGTAGCTTAATAAATTAAGTACTTCCTGGTATGGTTACTGTACTGGTAACTCCCCAAAAGAATCTGGGTTGTGGTGAGGGAACAGAGAAAAAAAGCTCATTTAGGACATGCACTTAAGAAGGGGGTAGGCAGCAGTATATCAGGGAGTAAACCTTCTGAGAATAAAAACAGCTGGAGCTTGTTAAGGTAATTACACAGGGGAAAGGATAATGTACTGGGAACTCCTCAGAAGAATCTGATTTGTGGTGAGGGGAGAGAGATAAAAGCTCATTTAGGAACGACATGAACATGCTGCGTAGGTAGCTGTTTATCAGTAAATATCTCCACTGAGATTAAGAAAAGCGGGCTGGGGATATAGCCTAGTGGCAAGAGTGCCTGCCTCATATACACGAGGCCCTAGGTTCGATTCCCCAGCACCAAATATACAGAAAATGACCATAAGCGGCGCTGTGGCTCAAGTGGCAGAGTGCTAGCCTTGAGCGGGAAGAAGCCAGGGACAGTTCTCAGGCCCTGAGTCCAACGCCCAGGACTGGCCAAAAAAAAAAAAAAAAAAAAAAAAAAAGCAAAGCAGTACCTTATTAAATTTAGTACTTCCTGGTATGGTTACTGTACTGGTAACTCCCCAAAAGAATCTGGATTGTGGTGAGGGAACAGAGAAAAAAGCTCATTTAGGACCTGCATTTACGAAGGGGGTAGGCAGCTGTATATCAGGGAGTATACCTTCTGAAAATAAAAACAGCTGGAGCTTGTTAAGGTAATTACACAGGGGAAAGGATGATGAACTGGGAACTCCTCAGAAGAATCTGATTTGTGGTGAGGGGAGAGAGATAAAAGCTCATTTAGGAACGACATGAACATGCTGCGTACGTAGCTGTTTACCAGTAAATATCTCCACTAAGTTTAAGAAAAGCAGTAGCTTAATAAATTAAGTACTTCTTGGTATGGTTACTGTACTGGTAATTCCCCAAAAGAATCTGGATTGTGGTGAGGGACCAGAGAAAAAAGCTCATTTATGCCCTGCACTTCCGAAGGGGGTAGGCAGCTGTATATCAGGGAGTAAACCTTCGGAGAATAAAAACAGCTGGAGCTTGTTAAGGTAATTACACAGGGGAAAGGAT
>NW_025956757.1:0-65114 GCF_023159225.1 Perognathus longimembris pacificus | reverse complement strand
TGCTTAATAAATTAAGTACTTCCAGGTATGTTTACTGTACTGGTAACTCTCGAAAAGAATCTGGATTGTGGTGAGGGAACAGATAAAAAAGCTCATGTAGGACCTGCACTTACGAAGGGGGTAGGCAGCTGTATATCAGGGAGTAAACTTTCTGACAATAAAAACAGCTGGAGCTTGTTAAGGTAATTACGCAGGGGAAAGATAATGTACTGGGAACTCCTCAGATGAATCTGATTTGTCGTGAGGGTAGAGAGATAAAAGCTCATTTAAGAACGACATGAACATGCTGCGTAGGTAGCTGTTTATCAGTAAACATCTCCACTGAGATTAAGAAGAGCATTAGCTTAATGAATTAAGTACTTCTTGGTATGGGTACTGTACTGGTAACTCCCCAAAAGAATCTGGATTGTGGTGAGGGAACAGAGAAAAAAGCTCATTTAGGACCTGAACTAACGAAGGGGGTAGGCAGCTGTATATCAGGGAGTAAACCTTCTGAGAATAAAAGCAGCTGGAGATTGTTAAGGTAATTACACAGGGGAAAGGATAATGTACTGGGAACTCCTCAGAAGAATCTGATTTGTGGTGAGGGGAGAGAGATAAAAGCTCATTTAGGAACGACATGAACATGCTGCGTAGGTAGCTGTTTATCAGTAAATATCTCCACTGAGATTAAGCAAAGCAGTAGCTTAATAAATTAAGTAATTCCTGGTATGGTTACTGTACTGGTATCTCCCAAAAGAATCTGGATTGTGGTGAGGGAACACAGAAAAAGCTCATTTAGGACCTGCACTTACGAAGGGGATAGGCAGCTGTATATCAGGGAGTAAACCTTCTGAGAATAAAAACAGATGGAGCTTGTTAAGGTAATTACACATGGGAAAGGATAATGTACTGGGAACTCCTCAGAAGAATCTGATTTGTGGTGAGGGGAGACAGATAAAAGCTCATTTAGGAACGACATGAACATGCTGCGTAGGTAGCTGTTTATCAGTAAATATCTCCACTGAGATTAACAAAGGCAGTAGCTTAATAAATTAAGTACTTCCAGGTATGTTTACTGTACTGGTAACTCTCCAAAAGAATCTAGATTGTGGTGAGGGAACAGATAAAAAAGCTCATGTAGGACCTGCACTTACGAAGGGGGTAGGCAGCTGTATATCAGGGAGTAAACCTTTTGACAATAAAAACAGCTGGAGCTTGTTAAGGTAATTACGCAGGGGAAAGGATAATGTACTGGGAACTCAGAAGAATCTGATTTGTGGTGAGGGTAGAGAGATAAAAGCTCATTTAAGAACGAAATGAACATGCTGCGTAGGTAGCTGTTTATCAGTAAATATCTCCACTGAGATTAAGAAAAGCATTAGCTTAATGAATTAAGTACTTCTTGGTATGGGTACTGTACTGGTAACTCCCCAAAAGAATCTGGATTGTGGTGAGGGAACAGAGAAAAAAGCTCATTTAGGACCTGCACTTACGAAGGGGGTAGGCAGCTGTATATCAGGGAGGTAAACCTTCTGAGAATAAAAACAGCTGGAGCTTGTTAAGGTAATTACACAGGGGAAAGGATAATGTACTGGGAAATCCTCAGAAGAATCTGATTTGTGGTGAGGGGAGAGAGATTAAAGCTCATTTAGGAACGACATGAACATGCTGCGTAGGTAGCTGTTTATCAGTAAATATCTCCACTGAGATTAAGCAAAGCAGTAGCTTAATAAATTAAGTACTTCCTGGTATGGTTACTGTACTGGTATCTCCCCAAAAGAATCTGGATTGTGGTGAGGGAACACAGAAAAAGCTCATTTAGGACCTGCACTTACGAAGGGGGTAGGCAGCTGTATATCAGGGAGTAAACCTTCTGAGAATAAAAACAGATGGAGCTTGTTAAGGTAATTACACAGGGGAAAGGATAATGTACTGGGAACTCCTCAGAAGAATCTGATTTGTGGTGAGGGGAGACAGATAAAAGCTCATTTAGGAACGACATGAACATGCTGCGTAGGTAGCTGTTTATCAGTAAATATCTCCACTGAGATTAACAAAGGCAGTAGCTTAATAATTAAGTACTTCCAGGTATGTTTTACTGTACTGGTAACTCTCCAAAAGAATCTGGATTGTGGTGAGGGAACAGATAAAAAAGCTCATGTAGGACCTGCACTTACGAAGGGGGTAGGCAGCTGTATATCAGGGAGTAAACCTTTTGACAATAAAAACAGCTGGAGCTTGTTAAGGTAATTACGCAGGGGAAAGGATAATGTACTGGGAACTCCTCAGAAGAATCTGATTTGTGGTGAGGGGAGACAGATAATAGCTCATTTAGGAACGACATGAACATGCTGCGTAGGTAGCTGTTTATCAGTAAATATCTCCACTGAGATTAAGCAAAGCAGTAGCTTAATAAATTAAGTACTTCCTGGTATGGTTACTGTACTGGTATCTCCCAAAAGAATCTGGATTGTGGTGAGGGAACACAGAAAAAGCTCATTTAGGACCTGCACTTACGAAGGGGGTAGGCAGCTGTATATCAGGGAGTAAACCTTCTGAGAATAAAAACAGATGGAGCTTGTTAAGGTAATTACACAGGGGAAAGGATAATGTACTGGGAACTCCTCAGAAGAATCTGATTTGTGGTGAGGGAGACAGATAAAAGCTCATTTAGGAACGACATGAACATGCTGCGTAGGTAGCTGTTTATCAGTAAATATCTCCACTGAGATTAACAAAGGCAGTAGCTTAATAAATTAAGTACTTCCAGGTATGTTTACTGTACTGGTAACTCTCCAAAAGAATCTGGATTGTGGGTGAGGAACAGATAAAAAAGCTCATGTAGGACCTGCACTTACGAAGGGGGTAGGCAGCTGTATATCAGGGAGTAAACCTTTTGACAATAAAAACAGCTGGAGCTTGTTAAGGTAATTACGCAGGGGAAAGGATAATGTACTGGGAACTCCTCAGAAGAATCTGATTTGTGGTGAGGGGAGAGAGATAAAAGCTCATTTAGGAACGACATGAACATGCTGCGTAGGTAGCTGTTTATCAGTAAATATCTCCACTGAGATTAAGAAAAGCAGTAGCTTAATAAATTAAGAACTTCCTGGTACGGTTACTGTACTGGTAATTCCCCAAAAGAATCTGGATTGTGGTGAGGGAACAGAGAAAAAAGCTCATTTAGGACCTGCACTTACAAAGGAGGTAGGCAGCTGTATATCAGGGAGTAAACCTTCTGAGAATAAAAACAGCTGGAGCTTGTTAAGGTAATTACACAGGGGAAAGGATAATGTACTGGGAACTCCTCAGAAGAATCTGATTCGTGGTGAGGGGAGAGAGATAAAAGCTCATTTAGGAACGACATGAACATGCTGCGTAGGTAGCTGTTTATCAGTAAATATCTCCCCTGATATTAAGAAAAGCAGTAGCTTAATAAATTAAGTACTTCCTGGTATGGTTACTGTACTGGTAACTCCCCAAAAGAATCTGGATTGTGGTGAGGGAACAGAGAAAAAAGCTCATTTAGGACCTGCACTTACGAAGGGGGTAGGCAGCTGTATATCAGGGAGTAAACCTTCTGAGAATAAAAACAGCTGGAGCTTGTTAAGGTAATTACACAGGGGAAAGGATAATGTACTGGGAACTCCTCAGAAGAATCTGATTGGTGGTGAGGGGAGAGAGATAAAGCTCATTTAGGAACGACATGAACATGCTACGTAGGTAGCTGTTTATCAGTAAATATCTCCACTGAGATTAAGAAAAGCAGTAGCTTAATAAATTAAGTACTTCCTGGTATGGTTACTGTACTGGTAACTCCACAAAAGAATCTGGATTGTGGTGAGGGAACAGAGAAAAAAGCTCATTTAGGACCTGCACTTACGAAGGGGGTAGGCAGCTTTATATCAGGGAGTAAACCTTCTGAGAATAAAAACAGCTGGAGCTTGTTAAGGTAATTACACAGGTGAAAGGATAATGTACTGGGAACTCCTCAGAAGAATCTGATTTGTGGTGAGGGGAGAGAGATAAAAGCTCATTTAGGAACGACATGAACATGCTGCGTAGGTAGCTGTTATCAGTAAATATCTCCACTGAGATTAAGAAAAGCAGTAGCTTAATAAATTAAGAACTTCCTGGTACGGTTACTGTACTGGTAACTCCCCAAAAGAATCTGGATTGTGGTGAGGGAACAGAGAAAAAAGCTCATGTAGGACCTGCACTTACGAAGGGGGTAGGCAGCTGTATATCAGGGAGTAAACCTTTTGACAATAAAAACAGCTGGAGCTTGTTAAGGTAATTACGCAGGGGAAAGGATAATGTACTGGGAACTCCTCAGAAGAATCTGATTTGTGGTGAGGGGAGACAGATAAAAGCTCATTTAGGAACGACATGAACATGCTGCGTAGGTAGCTGTTTATCAGTAAATATCTCCACTGAGATTAAGCAAAGCAGTAGCTTAATAAATTAAGTACTTCCTGGTATGGTTACTGTACTGGTATCTCCCCAAAAGAATCTGGATTGTGGTGAGGGAACACAGAAAAAGCTCATTTAGGACCTGCACTTACGAAGGGGGTAGGCAGCTGTATATCAGGGAGTAAACCTTCTGAGAATAAAAACAGATGGAGCTTGTTAAGGTAATTACACATGGGAAAGGATAATGTACTGGGAACTCCTCAGAAGAATCTGATTTGTGGTGAGGGGAGACAGATAAAAGCTCATTTAGGAACGACATGAACATGCTGCGTAGGTAGCTGTTTATCAGTAAATATCTCCACTGAGATTAACAAAGGCAGTAGCTTAATAAATTAAGTACTTCCAGGTATGTTACTGTACTGGTAACTCTCCAAAAGAATCTGGATTGTGGTGAGGGAACAGATAAAAAAGCTCATGTAGGACCTGCACTTACGAAGGGGGTAGGCAGCTGTATATCAGGGAGTAAACCTTCTGAGAATAAAAACAGCAGGAGCTTGTTAAGGTAATTACACAGGGGAAAGGACAATGTACTGGGAACTCCTCAGAAGAATCTGATTTGTGGTGAGGGGAGGAGATAAAAGCTCATTAGGAACGACATGAACATGCTGCGTAGGTAGCTGTTTATCAGTAAATATCTCCACTGAGATTAAGAAAAGCAGTAGCTTAATAAATTAAGAACTTCCTGGTACGGTTACTGTACTGGTAATTCCCCAAAAGAATCTGGATTGTGGTGAGGGAACAGAGAAAAAAGCTCATTAGGACCTGCACTTACAAAGGGGGTAGGCAGCTGTATATCAGGGAGTAAACCTTCTGAGAATAAAAACAGCTGGAGCTTGTTAAGGTAATTACACAGGGGAAAGGATAATGTACTGGGAACTCCTCAGAAGAATCTGATTTGTGGTGAGGGGAGAGAGATAAAAGCTCATTTAGGAACGACATGAACATGCTGCGTAGGTAGCTGTTTATCAGTAAATATCTCCACTGAGATTAAGAAAAGCAGTAGCTTAATAAAATAAGTACTTCTTGGTATGGGTACTGTACTGGTAACTCCCCAAAAGAATCTGGATTGTGGTGAGGGAACAGAGAAAAAAGCTCATTTAGGACCAGCACTTACGAAGGGGGTAGGCAGCTGTATATCAGGGAGTAAACCTTCTGCGAATAAAAACAGCTGGAGCTTATTAAGGTAATTACACAGGGGAAAGGATAATGTACTGGGAACTCCTCAGAAGAATCTGATTTGTGGTGAGGGGAAAGAGAAAAAGCTCATTTAGGAACGACATGAACATGCTGCGTATGTAGCTGTTTATCAGGAAATATCTCCACTGAGATTAAGAAAAGCAGTAGCTTAATAAATTAAGTACTTCTTGGTATGGGTACTGTACTGGTAACTCCCAAAAGAATCTGATTGTGGTGAGGGACAGAGAAAAAAGCTCATTTAGGACCAGCACTTACGAAGGGGGTAGGCAGCTGTATATCAGGGAGTAAACCTTCTGCGAATAAAAACAGCTGGAGCTTGTTAAGGTAATTACACAGGGGAAAGGATAATGTACTGGGAACTCCTCAGAAGAATCTGATTGGTGGTGAGGGGAGAAAGATAAAAGCTCATTTTGGAACGACATGAACATGCTGCGTAGGTAGCTGTTTATCAGTAAATATCTCCACTGAGATTAAGAAAAGCAGTAGCTTAATAAATTAAGTACTTCCTGGTATGGTTACTGTACTGGTAACTCCCCAAAAGAATCTGGATTGTGGTGAGGGAACAGAGAAAAAAGCTCATTAGGACCTGCACTGACGAAGGGGGTAGGCAGCTGTATATCAGGGAGTAAACCTTCTGAGAATAAAAACAGCTGGAGCTTGTTAAGGTAATTACACAGGGGAAAGGATAATGTACTGGGAACTCCTCAGAAGAATCTGATTTGTGGTGAGGGGAGAGAGATAAAAGCTCATATAGGAACGACATGAACATGCTGGGTACGTAGCTGTTTATCAGTAAATATCTCCACTGAGATTAAGAAAAGCGTAGCTTAATAAATTAAGTACTTACTGGTATGGTTACTGTACTGGTAACCCTCCCCAAAAGAATCTGGATTGTGGTGAGGGAACAGAGAAAAAAGCTCATTTAGGACCTGCACTTACGAAGGGGGTAGGCAGCGTATATCAGGGAGTAAACCTTCTGACAATAAAAACAGCTGGAGCTTGGTAAGGTAATTACACAGGGGAAAGGATAATGTACTGGGACTCCTTAGAAGAATCTGATTTGTGGTGAGGGGAGAGAGATAAAAGCTCATTTATGAACGACATGAACATGCTGCGTAGGTAGCTGTTTATCAGTAAATATCTCCACTGAGATTAAGAAAAGCAGTAGCTTAATAAATTAAGTCTTCTTGGTATGGGTACTGTACTGGTAACTCCCGAAAAGAATCTGGATTGTGGTGAGGGAACAGAGAAAAAAGCTCATTTAGGACCTGCACTTACGGAGGGGGTAGGCAGCTGTATATCAGGGAGTAAACCTTCTGAGAATAAAAACAGCTGGAGCTTGTTAAGGTAATTACACAGGGGAAAGGATAATGTACTGGGGAACTCCTCAGAAGAATCTGATTTGTGGTGAGGGGAGAGAGATAAAAGCTCATTTAGGAACGACATGATCATGCTGCTTAGGTAGCTGTTTATCAGTAAATATCTCCACTGAGATTAAGAAAAGCAGTAGCTTAATAAATTAAGTACTTCTTGGTATGGGTACTATACTGGTAACTTCCCCAAAAGAATCTGGATTGTGGTGAGGGAACAGAGAAAAAAGCTCATTAGGACCTGCACTTACGAAGGGGGTAGGCAGCTGTATATCAGTGAGTAAACCTTCTGAGAATAAAAAACAGCTGGAGCTTGTTACGGTAATTACACAGGGGAAAGGATAATGTACTGGGAACTCCTCCGAAGAATCTGATTTGTGGTGAGGGGAGAGAGATAAAAGCTCATTTAGGAACGACATGAACATGCTGCGTACGTAGCTGTTTATCAGTTAATATCTCCACTGAGATTAAGGAAAAGCTGTAGCTTAATAAACTAAGTGCTTCCTGGTATGGTTACTGTACTGGTAACTCCCCAAAAGAATCTGGATTGTGGTGAGGGAACAGAGAAAAAAGCTCATTTAATACTTTCACTTAGAAGGGGGTAGGCAGCTGTATATCAGGAGTAAACCTTCTGAGAATAAAAACTGCTGAGCTTTTTAAGGTAATTACACAGGGGAAAGGATAATGTACTCGGAACTCCTCAGAGGAATCTGATTTGTGGTGAGGGGAGAGTGAAAGAAGCTCATTTAGGAACGACATGAACATGCTGCGTAGGTAGCTGTTTATCAGTAAATAATCTCCACTGAGATTAAGAAAAGCAGTAGCATAATAAATTAAGTACTTCCTGCTATGGTTACTGTACTGGTAACTCCCCAAAAAAATCTGGATTGTGGTGAGGGAACAGAGAAAAAGCTCATTTAGGACCTGCACTTACGAAGGGGGTAGGCAGCTGTATATCAGGGAGTAAACCTTCTGAGAATAAAAACAGCTGGAGCTTGTTAAGGAAATTACACAGGGGAAAGGATAATGTACTGGGAACTCCTCAGAAGGAATCTGATTTGTGGTGAGGGGAGAGAGATAAAAGCTCATTTAGGAACGACATGAACATGCTGCGTAGGTAGCTGTTTATCAGTAAATATCTACACTGAGATTAGAAAAGCAGTAGCTTAATAAATTAAGTACTTCCCTGGTATGGTTACTGTACTGGTAACTCCCCAAAAGAATCTGGATTGTGGTGAGGGAACAGAGAAAAAAGCTCATTTAGGACCTGCACTTACGAAGGGGGTAGGCAGGTGTATATCAGGGAGTAAAACTTCTGAGAATAAAAACAGCTGGAGCTTGTTAAGGTAATTACACAGGGGAAAGGATATGTACTGGGAACTCCTCAGAAGAGTCTGATTTGTGGTGAGGGGGAGAGAGATAAAAGCTCATTTAAGAACGGACATGAACATGTTGCGTAGGTACCTGTTTATCAGTAAATATCTCCACTGAGATTAAGAAAAGCAGTAGCATAATAAATTAAGTACTTCCTGCTATGGTTACTGTACTGGTAACTCCCAAAAAAAATCTGGATTGTGGTGAGGGAACAGAGAAAAAAAGCTCATTAGGACCTGCACTTACGAAGGGGGTAGGCAGCTGTATATCAGGGAGTAAACCTTCTGAGAACAAAAACAGCTGGAGCTTGTTAAGGAAATTACACAGGGAAAGGATAATGTACTGGGAACTCCTCAGAAGAATCTGATTTGTGGTGAGGGGATAGAGATAAAAGCAGATTTAGGAACGGACATGAACATGGTGCGTAGGTAGCTGTTTATCAGTAAATATCTCCACTGAGATTAAGAAAAGCAGTAGCTTAATATAATTAAGTATTTCCTGGTATGGTTACTGTACTGGTAAGTCCCCAAAACAATCTGGATTTTGGTGAGGGAACAGAGAAAAAAGCTCATTTAGGACCTGCCCTTACGAAGGGGGTAGGCAGCAGTATATCAGGGAGCAAACCTTCTGAGAATAAAAACAGCTGGAGCTTGTTAAGGTAATTACACAGGGGAAAGGATAATGTACTGGGAACTCCTCCGAAGAATCGGATTTGTGGTGAGGGGATAGAGATAAAAGCAGATTTAGGAACGACATGAACATGCTGCGTAGGTAGCTGTTTTATCAGTAATATCTCCACTGAGATTAAGAAAAGCAGTAGTTTAATAAATTAAGTACTTCCTGGTATGGTTACTGTACTGGTAACTCCCCAAAGGAATCTGGATTGTGGTGAGGGAACAGAGAAAAAAGCTCATTTAGGACCTGCAATTATGGAGGGGGTAGGCAGCAGTATATCAGGGAGTAAACCTTCTGAGAATAAAAACAGCTGGAGCTTGTTAAGGTAATTACACAGGGGAAAGGATAATGTACTGGGAACTCTCCTCAGAAGAATCTGATTTGTGGTGAGGGGAGAGAGTTAAAAAGCTCATTTAGGAAAGACATGAACATGCTGCGTAGGTAGCTGTTTATCAGTAAATATCTCCACTGAGATTAAGAAAAGCAGTAGCTTAATAACTTAAGTACTTCCTGGTATGGTTACTGTACTGGTAACTCCCCAAAAGAATCTGGATTGTGGTGAGGGAATAGAGGAAAAAAGCTCATTTAGGACCTGCACTTATGAAGGGGGTAGGCAGCTGTATATCAGGGAGTAAACCTTCTGAGAATAAAAACAGATGGAGCTTGTTAAGGTAATTACACAGTGAAAGGATAATATACTGGGAACTCCTCAGAAGAATCTCATTCGTGGTGAGGGGAGAGAGATAAAAGCTCATTTAGGCACGACATGAACATGCTGCTTAGGTAGCTGTTTATCAGTAAATATCTCCACTGAGGATTAAGAAAAGCAGTAGCTTAATAAATTAAGTACTTCTTGGTATGGTTACTGTACTGGTAACTCCCCAAAAGATCTGGATTGTGGTGAGGGAACAGAGGAAAAAAGCTCATTTAGGACCTGCACTTACGAAGGGGGTAGGCAGACTGTATATCAGGGAGTAAACCTTCTGTGAATAAAAAACAGCTGGAGCTTGTTAAGGTAATTACACAGGGGAAAGGATAATGTACTGGGAACTCCTCAGAAGAATCTGATTTGTGGTGAGGGGAGAGAGATAAAAGCTCATTTAATACCTGCACTTACGAAGGGGGTAGGCAGCTGTATATCAGGGAGTATACCTTCTGAGAATAAAAACAGCGGGAGCTTGTTAAGGTAATTACACAGGGAAAAGGATAATGTACTGGTGAACTACTCAGAAGAATCTCATTTGTGGTGAGGGAGAGAGATAAAAGCTCATTTAGTAACGACATGAACATGCTGCGTAGGTAGCTGTTTATCAGTAAATATCTCCACTGAGATTAAGAAAAGCAGTAGCTTAATAAATTAAGTACTTCCTGGTATGGTTACTGTACTGATAACTCCCCCAAAAGAATCTGGATTGTGGTGAGGGAAGAGAGAAAAAAGCTCATTTAGGACCTGCACTTACGAAGGGGGTAGGCAGCTGTATATCAGGGAGTAACCTTCCTGAGAATAAAAAGAGCTGGAGCTTCTTAAGGTAATTACACAGGGGAAAGCATAATGTACTGGGAACTCCTCAGAAGAATCTGATTTGTGGTGAGAGGAGAGAGATAAAAGCTTATTTAGGAACGACATGAACATGCTGCGTAGGTAGCTGTTTATCAGTAAATATCTCCACTGAGATTAAGAAAAGCAGTAGCTTAATAAATTAAGTACTTCCTGGTATTGTTACGGTACTGGTAACTCCCCAAAAGAATTCGGATTGTGGTGAGGGAACAGAGAAAAAGCTCATTTAGGACCTGCACTTACGAAGGGGTAGGCAGCTGTATATCAGGGAGTAAACCTTCTGAGAATAAAAACAGCTGGAGCTTGTTAAGGTAATTACACAGGGGAAAGGATAATGTACTCGAAACTCCTCAGAGGAATCTGATTTGTGGTGAGGGGAGAAGATAAAAGCTCATTTAGTATCGACATAACATGCTGCGTAGGTAGCTGTTTATCAGTAAATATCTCCACTGAGATTAAGAAAAGCAGTAGCTTAATAAATTAAGTACTTCCTGGTATGGTTACTGTACTGGTAACTCCCCAAAAGAATCTGGATTGTGGTGAGGGAACAGAGAATAAAGCTCATATAGGACATCCCACTTACGAAGGGGGTAGGCAGCTGTATATCAGGGAGTAAACCTTCTGAGAATAAAAACAGCTGGAGCTTCTTAAGGTAATTACACGGGGGAAAGGATAATGTACTCGGAAATCCTCAGAGGAATCTGATTTGTGGTGAGGGGAGAGAGATAAAAGCTCATTTAGGATCGACATGAACATGCTGAGTAGGTAGCTGTTTATCAGTAAATATCCCACTGAGATTTAGAAAAGCAGTAGCTTAATAAATTAAGTACTTCCGGTATGGTTACTGTACTGGTAACTCCCCAAAAGAATCTGGATTGTGGTGAGGGAACAGAGAAAAAAAAGCTCATTTAGGACCTGCACTTACGAAGGGGTAGGCAGCTGTATATCAGGGAGTAAACCTTCTGAGAATAAAAACAGCTGGTGCTTGTTAAGGTAATTACACAGGGGAAAGGATAATGTACTGGGAACTCCTCAGAAGAATCTGATTTGTGGTGAGGGGAGAGAGATAAAAGCTCATTTAGGAACGACATAAACCTGCTGCGTAGGTAGCTTGTTTATCAGTAAATATCTCCACTGAGATTAAGAAAAGCAGTAGCTTAATAAATTAAGTACTTCCTGGTATGGTTTCTGTACTGGTAACTCCCCAAAAGAATCTGGATTATGGTGAGGGAACAGAGAAAAAAGCTCATTTAGGACCTGCACTTACGAAGGGGGTAGGCAGCTGTATATCAGGGAGTATACCTTCTGAGAATAAAAAGAGCTGGAGCTTGTTAAGGTAATTACGCAGGGGAAAGGATAATGTACTGGGAACTCCTCAGAAGAATCTGATTTGTGGTGAGGGGAGAGAGTAAAAGCTCATTTAGGAACGACATGAACATGCTGCGTACGTAGCTGTTTATCAGTAAATATCTCCACTGAGATTAGAAAAGCAGTAGCTTAATAAATTAAGTACTTCCTGGTATGGTTACTGTACTGGTAACTCCCCAAAAGAATCTGGATTGTGGTGAGGGAACAGAGAAAAAAGCTCATTTAGGACCTGCACTTACGAAGGGGGTAGGGCAGCTGTATATCAGGGAGCAAACCTTCTGAGAATAAAAACAGCTGGAGCTTGTTAACGTAATTACACAGGGGAAAGGATAATGTACTGGGAACTCCTCAGAAGAATCTCATTTGTGGTGACGGGAGAGAGATAAAAGCTCATTTAGGAACGACATGAATCTGCTGGGTAGGTAGCTGTTTATCAGTAAATATCTCCACTGAGATTGAGAAAAGCGGTAGCTTAATAAATTAAGTAATTCCTGGTGTGGTTACTGTACTGGTAACTCCCGAAAAGAATCTGGATTGTGGTGAGGGAACGAGAAAAAAGCTCATTTAAGACCTGCACTTTCGAAGGGTGTAGGCAGCTGTATATCAGGGAGTAAACCTTCTGAGAATAAAAACAGCTGGAGCTTGTTAAGGTAATTAAACAGGGGAAAGGATAATGTACTGGGAACTCCTCAGAAGAATCTGATTTGTGGTGAGGGGAGAGAGATAAAGCTCATTTAGGAACGGACATGAACATGCTGCGTAGGTAGCTGTTTATCAGTAAATATCTCCACTGAGATTAAGAAAAGCAGTAGCTTAATAAATTAAGTACTTCCTGGTATGGTTACTCTACTGGTAACTCCCCAAAAGAATCTGGATTGTGGTGAGGGAACAGAGAAAAAAGCTCATTTAGGACCTGCACTTACGAAGGGGGTAGGCAGGTGTATATCAGGGAGTTGAATTTCTGAGAATAAGATCAGCTGCAGCTTGTTAAGTTAATTACACAGGGGAAGGGATAATGTACTGGGAACTCCTCAGAAGAATCTCATTTGTGGTGAGGGGAGAGAGATAAAAGCTCATTTAGGAACGACATGAACATGCTGCGTAGGTAGCTGTTTATCAGTAAATATCTCCACTGAGATTAAGAAAAGCAGTAGCTTAATAAATTAAGTACTTCCTGGTATGGGTACTGTACTGGTAACTCCCCAAAAGAATCTGGATTGTGGTGAGGGAACAGAGAAAAAAGCTCATTTAGGACATGCACTTACGAAGGGGTAGGCAGCTGTATATCAGGGAGTAAACCTTCTGAGAATAAAAACAGCTGGAGCTTGTTAAAGTAATTACACAGGGGAAAGGATAATGTACTGGGAACTCCTCAGAAGAATCTGATTTGTGGTGATGGGAGAGAGATAAATCCTCATTTAGGAACTACATGAACATGCTGCGTAGGTAGCTGTTTCTCAGTAGATATCTCCAATGAGATTAAGAAAGCAGTAGCTTAATAAATTAAGTACTTCCTGGTATGGTTACTGTACTGGTAACTCCCCAAAAGAATCTGGATTGTGTTGAGGGAAAAGAGAAATAAGCTCATTTAGGACCTGCACTTACGAAGGGGGTAGGCAGCTGTATATCAGGGAGTAAACCTTCTGAGAATAAAAACAGCTGGAGCTTGTTAAGGTAATTACACAGGGGAAAGGATAATGTACTGGGACCTCCTCAGAAGAATCTGATTTGTGGTGAGGGAGAGAGATAAAAGCTCATTTAGGAACGACATGGACATGCTGCGTAGGTAGCTGTATATCGTTAGATATCTCCACTGAGATTAAGAAAAGCAGTAGCTTAATAAATTATGTACTTCCTGGTGATGGTTACTCTACTGGTAACTCCCCAAAAGAATCTGGATTGTGGTGAGGGAACAGAGAAAAAAGCTCATTTAGGACCTGCACTTACGAAGGGGGTAGGCAGCTGTATATCAGGGAGTAAACCTTCTGAGAATAAAAACAGCTGGAGCTTGTTAAGGTAATTACACAGGGGAAAGGATAATGTACTGGGAACTACTCAGAAGTATCTGATATTGTGGTGAGGGGAGAGAGATAAAAGCTCATTTAGGAACGACATGAACATGCCTGCGTAGGTAGCTGTTTATCATTAAATATCTCCACTGAGATTAAGAAAAGCAGTAGCTTAATAAATTAAGTACTTCCTGGTATGGTTACTGTACTGGTAACTCCCCAAAAGAATCTGGGTTGTGGTGAGGGAACAGAGAAAACAACTCATTTAGGCCTTCACTTATGAACGGGGTAGGCAGCTGTATATCAGGGAGTAAACCTTCTGAGAATAAAAACAGCTGGAGCTTGTTAAGGTAATTACACAGGGGAAAGGATAATGTACTGGGAACCTCCTCAGAAGAATCTGATTTGTGGTGAGGGGAGAGAGATAAAAGCTCATTTAGGAACGACATGAACATGCTGCGTACGTAGCTTTTATCAGTAAATATCTCCACTGAGATTAAGAAAAGCAGTAGCTTAATAAATTAAGTACTTCCTGTTATGGTTACTGTACTGGTAACTAACCAAAAGAATCTAATTGTGGTGAGGGAACAGAGGAAAAAGGCTCATTAAGACCTGCACTTACGAAGGGGGTAGGCAGCTGTATATCAGGGAGTAAACCTTCTGAGAATAAAAAAAAGCTGGAGCTTGTTAAGGTAATTACACAGGGGAAAGGATAATGTACTGGGAACCTCCTCAGAAGAATCTGATTTGTGGTGAGGGGAGAGAGATAAAAGCTCATTTAGGAACGACATGAAAATGCTGCCTAGGTAGCTGTTTATCAGTAAATATCTCCACTGAGATTAAGAAAAAGCAGTAACTTATTAAATTAAGTACTTCCTGGTATGGTTACTGTACTGGTAACTCCCCAAAAGAATCTGGATTGTGGTGAGGGGAACAGAGAAAAAAGCTCATTTAGGATATGCACTTACGAAGGGGTAGGCAGCTGTATATCAGGGAGAAACCTTCTGAGAATAAAAACTGCTGGAGCTTGTTAAGGTAATTATACAGGGGAAAGGATAATGTACTGGGAACTCCTCAGAAGAATCTGAATTGTGGTGAGGGGAGAGAGATAAATTGCTCATTTAGGAACGACATGAACATGCTGCGTAGGTAGCTGTTTATCAGTACATATCTCCACTGAGATTAAAAAAAGCAGTAGCTTAATAAATTAAGTACTATCCTGGTATGGTTACTGTACTGGTAACTCCCCAAAAGAATCTGGATTGTGGTGAGGGAACAGAGAAAAAAAGCTCATTTAGGACCTGCACTACGAAGGGGGTAGGCAGCTGTATATTCAGGGAGCAAACCTTCTGAGAATAAAAACAGGTGAGCTTGTTAAGGTAATTACACAGGGGAAAGGATAATGTACTGGGAAATCCTCAGAAGAATCGGATTTGTGGTGAGGGGAGAGAGGAGATAAAAGCTCAATTAGGAACGACATGAAAATGCCTGCATAGGCAGCTGTTTATCAGGAAATATCTCCACTGAGATTAAGAAAAGCAGTAGCTTAATAAATTAAGTACTTTCTGGTATGGTTACTGTACTGGTAACTGCCCAAAAGAATCTGGATTGTGGTGAGGGAACAGAGAAAAAAGCTCATTTAGGACCTGCACTTACGAAGGGGGTAGGCAGCTGTATATCAGGGAGTAAACCTTCTGTGAATAAAAAACAGCTGGAGCTTGTTAAGGTAATTACACAGGGGAAAGGATAATATACTGGGAACTCCTCAGAAGAATCTGATTTGTGGTGAGGGGAGGGAGATAAAAGCTCATTTAATACCTGCACTTACGAAGGGGGTAGGCAGCTGTATATCAGGGAGTATACCTTCTGAGAATAAAAACAGCGGGAGCTTGTTAAGGTAATTACACAGGGAAAAGGATAATGTACTGGGAACTACTCAGAAGAATCTCATTTGTGGTGAGGGGAGAGATATAAAAGCTCATTAGGAACGACATGAACATGCTGCGTAGGTAGCTGTTATCAGTAAATATCTCCACTGAGATTAAGAAAAGCAGTAGCTTAATAAATTAAGTACTTCCTGGTATGGTTACTGTACTGATAACTCCCAAAAGAATCTGGATTGTGGTGAGGGAAGAGAGAAAAAAGCTCATTTAGGACCTGCACTTACGAAGGGGGTAGGCAGCTGTATATCAGGGGACTAAACCTTCTGAGAATAAAAAGAGCTGGAGCTTCTTAAGGTAATTCCACAGGGGAAAGGATAATGTACTGGGAACTCCTCAGAAGAATCTGATTTGTGGTGAGAGGAGAGAGATAAAAGCTTATATAGGAACGACATGAACATGCTGCGTAGGTAGCTGTTTATCAGTAAATATCTCCACTGAGATTAAGAAAAGCAGTAGCATAATAAATTAAGTACTTCCTGGTATTGTTACGGTACTGGTAACTCCCCAAAAGAATCTGGATTGTGGTGAGGCAACAGAGAAAAAGCTCATTTACGACCTGCACTTACGAAGGGGGTAGGCAGCTGTATATCAGGGAGTAAACCTTCTGAGAATAAAAAACAGCTGGAGCTTGTTAAGGTAATTGCACAGGGGAAAGGATAATGTACTCGAAACTCCTCAGAGGAATCTGATTTGTGGTGAGTGGAGAGAGATAAAAGCTCATTTAGTATCGACATGAACATGCTGCGTAGGTAGCTGTTTATCAGTAAATATCTCCACTGAGATAAGAAAAGCAGTAGCTTAATAAATTAAGTACTTCTGGAATGGTTACTGTACTGGTAACTCCACAAAAGAATCTGGATTGTGGTGAGGGAACAGAGAATAAAGCTCATTTAGGACATGCACTTACGAAGGGGGTAGGCAGCTGTATATCAGGGAGTAAACCTTCTGAGAATAAAAACAGCTGGAGCTTCTTAAGGTAATTACACAGGGGAAAGGATAATGTACTCGGAACTCCTCAGAGGAATCTGATTTGTGGTGAGGGGAGAGAGAAAAAGGCTCATTTAGGATCGACATGAACATGCTGAGTAGGTAGCTGTTTTATCAGTAAATATCTCCACTGAGATTAAGAAAAGCAGTAGCTTAATAAATTAAGTACTTCCTGGTATGGTTACTGTACTGGTAACTCCACAAAAGAATCTGGATTGTGGTGAGGGAACAGAGAAATAAAGCTCATTTAGGACATGCACTTACGAAGGGGTAGGCAGCTGTATATCAGGGAGTAAACCTTCTGAGAATAAAAACAGCTGGAGCTTCTTAGGTAATTACACAGGGGAAAGGATAATGTACTCGGAACTCCTCAGGAGGAATCTGATTTGTGGTGAGGGGGAGAGAGAAAAAGGCTCATTTAGGATCGACATGAACATGCTGAGTAGGTAGCTGTTTATCAGTAAATATCTCCACTGAGATTAAGAAAAGCAGTAGCTTAATAAATTAAGTACTTCCGGGTATGGTTACTGTACTGGTAACTCCCCAAAAGAATCTGGATTGTGGTGAGGGAACAGAGAAAAAAGCTCATTTAGGACCTGCACTTACGAAGGGGTAGGCAGCTGTATATCAGGGAGCAAACCTTCTGAGAATAAAAACAGCTGGAGCTTGTTAACGTAATTACACAGGGGAAAGGATAATGTACTGGGGAACTCCTCAGAAGAATCTCATTTGTGGTGACGGGAGAGAGATAAAAGCTCATTTAGGAACGACATGAATCTGCTGCGTAGGTAGCTGTTTATCAGTAAATATCTCACTGATATTGAGAAAAGCGGTAGCTTAATAAATTAAGTAATTCCTGGTATGGTTACTGTACTGGTAACTCCCCGAAAAGAATCTGGATTGTGGTGAGGGAACAGAGAAAAAAGCTCATTTAAGACCTGCACTTACGAAGGGGGTAGGCAGCTGTATATCAGGGAGTAAACCTTCTGAGAATAAAAACAGCTGGAGGCTTGTTAAGGTAATTAAACAGGGGAAAGGATAATGTACTGGGAACTCCTCAGAAGAATCTGATTTGTGGTGAGGGGAAGAGATAAAAGCTCATTTAGGAACGACATGAACATGCTGCGTAGGTAGCTGTTTATCAGTAAATATCTCCACTGAGATTAAGAAAAGCAGTAGCTTAATAAATTAAGTACTTCCTGGTATGGTTACTCTACTGGTAACTCCCCAAAAGAATCTGGATTGTGGTGAGGGAACAGAGAAAAAAGCTCATTTAGGACCTGCACTTACGAAGGGGGTAGGCAGCTGTATATCAGGGAGTTGAACTTCTGAGAATAAGAACAGCTGCAGCTTGTTCAGGTAATTACACAGGGGAAGGGATAATGTACTGGGAACTCCTCAGAAGAATCTCATTTGTGGTGAGGGGAGAGAGATAAAGCTCATTTAGGAACGACATGAACATGCTGCGTAGGTAGCTGTTTATCAGTAAATATCTCCACTGAGATTAAGAAAAGCAGTAGCTTAATAAATTAAGTACTTCCTGGTATGGTTACTGTACTGGTAACTCCCCAAAAGAATCTGGATTGTGTTGAGGGAAAAGAGAAAAAAGCTCATTTAGGACCTGCACTTACGAAGGGGGTAGGCAGCTGTATATCAGGGATTAAAGCTTCTGAGAATAAAAACAGCTGGAGCTTGTTAAGGTAATTAAACAGGGGAAAGGATAATGTACTGGGAACTCCTCAGAAGAATCTGATTTTGTGGTGAGGGGAGAGAGATAAAAGCTCATTTAGGAACGATATGAACATGCTGCGTAGGTACGCTGTTTATCAGTAAATATCTCCAATGAGATTAAGAAAAGCAGTAGCTTATAAATTAAGTACTTCCTGGTATGGTTACTGTACTGGTAACTCCCCAAAAGAATCTGGGTTGTGGTGAGGGAACAGAGAAAACAACTCATTTAGGACCTGCACTTATGAACGGGTAGGCAGCTGTATACAGGGAGTAAACCTTCTGAGAATAAAAACAGCTGGAGCTTGTTAAGGTAATTACACAGGGGAAAGGATAATGTACTGGGAACTCCTCAGAAGAATCTGATTTGTGGTGAGGGGAGAGAGATAAAAGCTCATTTAGGAACGACATGAACATGCAGCGTATGTAGCTTATTATCAGTAAATATCTCCACTGAGATTAAGAAAAGCAGTAGCTTAATAAATTAAGTACTTCCTGGTATGGTTACTGTCTGGTAACTAACCAAAAGAATCTGGATTGTGGTGAGGGAACAGAGAAAAAAAGCTCATTAAGACCTGCACTTACGAAGGGGGTAGGCAGCTGTATATCAGGGAGTAAACCTTCTGAGAATAAAAAAAGCTGGAGCTTGTTAAGGTAATTACACAGGGGAAAGGATAATGTACTGGAACTCCTCAGAAGAATCTGATTTGTGGTGAGGGGAGAGAGATAAAAGCTCATTTAGGAACGACATGAACATGCTGCCTAGGTAGCTGTTATCAGTAAATATCTCCACTGAGATTAAGAAAAGCAGTAGCTTAATAAATTAAGTACTTCCTGGTATGGTTACTGTACTGGTAACTCCCCAAAAGAATCTGGATTGTGGTGAGGGAACAGAGAAAAATCTCATTTAGGATATGCACTTACGAAGGGGTAGGCAGCTGTATATCAGGGAGTAAACCTTCTGAGAATAAAAACAGCTGGAGCTTGTTAAGGTAATTATACAGGGGAAAGGATAATGTACTGGGAACTCCTCAGAAGAATCTGATTTGTGGTGAGAGGAGAGAGATAAATGCTCATTTAGGAACGACATGAACATGCTGCGTAGGTAGCTGTTTATCAGTACATATCTCCACTGAGATTAAGAAAAGCAGTAGCTTAATAATTAAGTACTTCCTGGTAAGGTTACTGTACTAGTAACTCCCCAAAAGAATCTGGATTGTGGTGAGGGAACAGAGAAAAAAAGCTCATTAGGACCTGCACTACGAAGGGGGTAGGCAGCTGTATCTCAGGGAGTAAACCTTCTGAGAATAAAAACAGGTGGAGCTTGTTAAGGTAATTACACAGGGGAAAGGATAATGTACTGGGAAATCCTCAGAAGAATCGGATTTGTGGTGAGGGGAGAGAGAGATAAAAGCTCATTTAGGAACGACATGAAAATGCTGCATAGGCAGCTGTTTATCAGGAAATATCTCCACTGAGATTAAGAAAAGCAGTAGCTTAAAAAATTAAGTACTTTCTGGTATGGTTACTGTACTGGTAACTGCCCAAAAGAATCTGGATTGTGGTGAGGGAACAGAGAAAAAAGCTCATTTAGGACCTGCACTTACGAAGGGGGTAGGCAGCTGTATATCAGGGAGTAAACCTTCTGTGAATAAAAACAGCTGGAGCTTTTTAAGGTAATTACACAGGGGAAAGGATAATGTACTGGGAACTCCTCAGAAGAATCTGATTTGTGGTGAGGGGAGAGAGATAAAAGCTCATTTAAATACCTGCACTTACGAAGGGGGTAGGCAGCTGTATATCAGGGAGTATACCTTCTGAGAATAAAAACAGCGGGAGCTTGTTAAGGTAATTACACAGGGGAAAGGATAATGTACTGGGAACTCCTCAGAAGAATCTGATTTGTTGTGAGGGGAGAGAGATAAAAGCTCATTTAGGAACGACATGAACATCGCTGCGTAGGTAGCTGTTTATCAGTTAATATCTCCACTGAGATTATGAAAAGCTGTAGCTTAATAAATTAAGTGCTTCCTGGTATGGTTACTGTACTGGTAACTCCCCAAAAGAATCTGGATTGTGGTGAGGGAACAGAGAAAAAAGCTCATTTAGGACTTTCACTTACGAAGGGGGTAGGCAGCCTGTATATCAGGGAGTAAACCTTCTGAGAATAAAAACTGCTGGAGCTTTTTAAGGTAATTACACAGGGGAAAGGATAATGTACCTCGGAACTCCTCAGAGGAATCTGATTTGTGGTGAGGGGAGAGAGATTAAAGCTCATTTAGGGAACGTACATGAACATGCTGCGTAGGTAGCTGTTTATCAGTAAATATCTCCACTGAGATTAAGAAAAGCAGTAGCTTAATAAATTAAGTACTTCCTGGTATGGGTACTGTACTGGTAACTCCCCAAAAGAATCTGGATTGTGGTGAGGGAACAGAGAAAAAAGCTCATTTAGGACCTGCACTTACGAAGGGGTAGGCAGCTGTATATCAGGGAGTAAAACTCTGAGAATAAAAACAGCTGGAGCTTGTTAAGGTAATTACATAGGGGAAAGGATAATGTACTGGGAACTCCTCAGAAGAATCTGATTTGTGGTGAGGGGAGAGAGATAAAAGCTCATTTAGGGGCTGGGGATATAGCCTATGGCAAGAGTGCCTGCCTCGAATACACGAGTCCCTAGGTTCGATTCCCCAGCACCACATATACAGAAAAAGGCCAGAAGCGGGCGCTGTGGCTCAAGTAGCAGTGTGCTAGCCTTGAGCAGGAAGAAGCCAGGGACAGTGCTAAGCCCTGAGTCCAAGGCACACTACTGGCCAAAAAAAAAAAATTTAAAAAAAAAGCTCATTTAGGAACGACATGAACATGCCTCGTAGGTAGCTGTTATTCAGTAAATATCTCCACTGAGATTAAGAAAAGCAGTAGCTTAATAAATTAAGTACTTCCTGGTATGGTTACTGTACTGGTAACTCCCCAAAAGAATCTGGATTGCGGTGACGGAACAGAGAAAAAAACTCATTTATGACCTGCACTTACGAAGGGGGAAGGCAGCTGTATATCAGGGAGTAAACCTTCTTAGAAAAAAACAGCTGGAGCTTGTTAAGGTAATTACACAGGGGAAAGGATAATGTACTGGGAACTCCTCAGAAGAATCTGATTTGTGGTGAGGGGAGAGAGATAAAAGCTCATTTAGGAACGACATGAACATGCTGCATACGTAGCTGTTTATCAGTAAATATCTCCACTGAGATTAGGAAAAGCAGTAGCTTAATAAATTAAGTACTTCCTGTATGGTTACTGTACTGGTAACTCCCCAAAAGAATCTGGATTGTGGTGAGGGAACAGAGAAAAAAGCTCATTTAGGACCTGCACTTACGAAGGGGTAGGCAGCTGTATATCAGGGAGTAAAACTTCTGAGAATAAAAACAGCTGGAGCTTGTTAAGGTAATTACATAGGGAAAGGATAATGTACTGGGAACTCCTCAGAAGAATCAGATTTGTGGTGAGGGAAGAGAGATAAAAGCTCATATATGAACGACATGAACATGCTGCGTAGGTAGCTGTTTATCAGTAAATATCTCCACTGAGATTAAGAAAAGCAGTAGCTTAATAAATTAAGTACTTCCTGGTATGGTTACTGTACTGGTAACTGCCCAAAAGAATCTGGATTGTGGTTTGGGAACAGAGAAAAAAGCTCATTAAGACCTGCACTTACGAAGGGGGTAGGCAGCTGTATATCAGGGAGTAAACCTTCTGAGAATAAAAACAGCTGGAGCTTGTTAAGGTAATTACACAGGGGAAAGGATAATGTACTGGGAACTCCTCAGAAGAATCTGATTTGTGGTGAGGGGAGAGAGATAAAAGCTCATTTAGGACCTGCACTTACGAAGGGGGTAGGCAGCTGTATATCAGGGAGTATACCTTCTGAGAATAAAAACAGCGGGAGCTTGTTAAGGTAATTACACAGGGAAAAGGATAATGTACTGGGAACTACTCAGAAGAATCTCATTTGTGGTGAGGGGGAGAGAGATAAAAGCTCATTTAGGAACGACATGAACATGCTGCGTAGGTAGCTGTTTATCAGCAAATATCTCCACTGAGATTAAGAAAAGCAGTAGCTTAGTAAATTAAGTACTTCCTGGTATGGTTACTGTACTGGTAACTCCCCAAAAGAATCTGGATTGTGGTGAGGGAACAGAGAAAAAAGCTCATTTAGGACCTGCACTTACGAAGGGGGTAGGCAGCTGTATATCAGGGAGTAAACCTTCTGAGAATAAAAACAGCTGAAGCTTGTTAAGGTAATTACACAGGGGAAAGGATAATGTACTGGGAACTCCTCAGAAGAATCTGATTTGTGGTGAGGGGAGAGAGATAAAAGCTCATTTAGGAACGACATGAACATGCTGCGTAGGTAGCTGTTTATCAGTAAATATCTCCACTGAGTTTAAGAAAAGCAGTAGCTTAATAAATTAAGTAATTCCTGGTATGGTTACTGTACTGGTAACTCCCCAAAAGAATCTGGATTGTGGTGAGGGAACAGAGAAAAAAGCTCATTTAGGACCTGCACTTACGAAGGGGGTAGGCAGCTGTATATCCGGGAGTAAACCTTCTGAGAATAAAAACAGCTGGAGCTTGTTAAGGTAATTACACAAGGGAAAGGATAATGTACTGGGAATTCCTCAGAAGAATCTGATTTGTGGTGAGGGGAGAGAGATAAAAGCTCATTTAAGAACGTCAAGAAAATGCTGCATAGGCAGCTGTTTATCAGTAAATATCTCCAATGAGATTAAGAAAAGCAGTAGCTTAATAAATTAAGTACTTCCTGGTATGGTTACTGTACTGGTAACTCCCCAAAAGAATCTGGATTGTGGTGAGGGAACAGAGAAAAAAGCTCATTTAGGACCTGCACTTACGAAGGGGGTACGCAGCTGTATATCAGGGAGTAAACCTTCTGAGAATAAAAACAGCTGGAGCTTGTTAAGGTAATTACACAGGGGAAAGGATAATGTACTGGGAACTCCGGAGAAGAATCTGATTTGTGGTGAGTGGAGAGAGATAAAAGCTCATTTAGGAACTACATGGACATGCTGCGTAGGTAGCTGTATATCAGTAAATATCTCCACTGAGTTTAAGAAAAGCAGTAGCTTAATAAATTAAGTACTTCCTGGTATGGTTACTGTACTGGTAACTCCCCAAAAGAATCTGGATTGTGGTGAGGGGAACAGAGAAAAAGCTCATAAAGGACCTGCACTTACGAAGGGAGTAGGGATCTCTATATCAGGGAGTAAACCTTCTGAGAATAAAAACAGCTGGACCTTGTTAAGGTAATTACACAGGGGAAAGGATAATGTACTGGGAACTCCTCAGAAGAATCTGATTTGTGGTGAGGGGAGAGAGATAAAAGCTCATTTAGGAACGACATGAACATGCTCCGTATGTAACTGTTTATCAGTAAATATCTCCACTGAGATATTTATGGTTTCAAGGAGAAAATGAAGCATATGACCAAGGGTCATCAAATGTTTAAGAAGCACTGTGGGGGGCTGGGGATATAGCCTAGTGGCAAGAGTGCCTGCCTCGGATACACGAGGCCCTAGGTTCGATTCCCCAGCACCACATATACAGAAAACGGCCAGAAGGGGCGCTGTGGCTCAAGTGGCTGAGTGCTAGCCTTGAGCGGGAAGAAGCCAGGGACAGTGCTCAGGCCCTGAGTCCAAGGCCCAGGACTGGCAAAAAAAAAAAAAAAAAAAAAGAAGCACTTTGGGCTCACACCTGTAATCCCAGGAACTCAGGACACTGAGATTTAAGGATCATGGTTGGAAGCCACTCCAGGCAGAAAAGTCGATGAGAATCTCATCTCTAATTAACCACATTCTGACAGTAGGGTCTCTAGTATAACTAGGATGCTTCTTATAAAGTGGGACCTGGACAGATTTGCACAAAATGCTCTTTGGAGAAAATGCAGTATGAAAGAAAATAAAGGCTGCTCCTATTTCTGCTTTCTCTACAAAGTGTGTCGGAATTCAGAGTTCTTCAAGCTCTTCAGTACCTAGGACAGTGAACCAGAAATGATTAGGAAACATCTTACCTGATGCTGTCTTCTGTTTACCTTATGCTGTCTTCTGTACACACTGGCCAGACTCAGACTCGAGTAAAGTTTTACAATACTTTCTTTACCAGATGTCCTGTCCTGTCAGTCCACAGCTTCTCAACACAAATGTAAGAGCAGTAATCAGAAAGCAAGGAGACACAGCTTGTAACCAGTGGCCCACACCTATACTCCTAGCTATTCAGAAGGCTGAGATCTGAAGATCGTGGTTTGAAGCCAGGCTATGCAGGAAAATAAGACTTATCAACTTAAATGTAGAACTGTAGCTCAAGTGGGAGAGTACTAACCTTGAGCAAAAATGTTCAGGGACAAAACACAATTCCTAAGTTAAGGATCCACCAACACACACACACACACACACTCTCTCTCTCTCTCTCTCTCTCTCTCTCTCTCTCACTCTCTCTCTCAAAAAAAAACAGAGACTGGGTTTTAATACAAGTAATTTTGAAGCAATACCCTTGGAGAACTGTTACAGAAAAGGAGTACTGTAGACTCCATTTTGTCCTTGTTAGCATTTCCCTAGCCTCAGGGCCTCAGCTCCTCCCACTAGCCCCCAGATCCACCTATACCTAAGGAGCCACTCCTACTCACTACCTACCTACTTCCCCTTTATCCCCAGAGAGAGAAGCTGCCACCTGCATAAGGTGCAGACTGCCACATAGCTCTCTCTCCCGTGGGAACTATAGCCCCACTAATAAACCTTCTTATGAACCTTTTTCTCCTGTCTGTGATTATCTCCACATGGTCCTCTGGGATGGCCGGGACAGATCCTTTCAGTTCTCAGCAGGACTCTCCTTTTCGTTTATTTTTAATTTTGTTTTGTTTTGCCAGTCCTGGGCCTTGGACTCAGGGCCTGAGCACTGTCCCTGGCTCCTTTTTGATCAAGGCTAGAGCACTCTACCACTTGAGCCACAGTGCCCCTTCTGGATTTTTCTATATATGTGGTGCTGAGGAATCGAACCCAGGGCTTCATGTGATTTTTAATTTTGATACTATCATTTTATATGACCAAAAGCACATAGGCATTGCACCTTTGTATTCCTCCCCTTACTATCATCCTTTAGTTTCACAGTGTGTGACTGCATAGTTATTTCATTGTGTGTGTGTGCACACGCCTGTCCTTGTGCTTGAATGTAAGGCCTGGGCTTTTTTGTATTTCTTTTGGGGGGGGGGCGGGACTCAAGGATGATGTTCTATCAGTTAATCCACAGCTCTGCTTTCAGATTTCTGGTAGTTCACTGGAGGTGTCAGATGGACTTTTCTGCCCCGGGCTGCCTTCCAACTGTGACCCTCAGATCTCAGCACCACAGCAGGCGGGATCACAGGTGTGAGCCCCCACCTCCCTTCCTGTTCGGTTTTGTGAACTAGTCTCTGCCCCTCCACCCTTCAACCTCCCAAGTCCTAAATTACAGGCATCCGGCACCACACCCACTCAGTCTCTCTCTCCCAAATCTGGTCCACTTCTCCTTAGTCGCAGAGCTGGGACCGGCCTGGGGCCCCCGCCGGCGACCCTCCCGGAAGGACCTGGCCGCGGCCTCCACGGCGCCCTCCGGGGCCGGGCTTTCCCTCGGCCCCGCTCCGCCCTCGGCCCCCCGCCGGCTACGGGGGCTACCACGGGCGACCCGGGACCGCAGGCCCGGAGGGCCGGGCGCGGGGCACTCCCCTCAGGTCTCCGCCCGAGGCGGAAGGCCGCGCCGCCCGGGCCTCGGCGGCCCCGGCCCCGCAGTGCAGCGGGAGCTGGGCGGGAGCTGGGCGGCGCCCGGCGTCCCGACGCCCACACCTCCAGGACGGGGAGGGGCCGGGAGGGAGCCCGGGTCACCCCGCCGGAGGGAAGCGGGGAGGGCGGCGTGACTGTTTACCTTTCCTCCCGCCCGCGCCTCGCCCCGCGGGCCGGGCCCAGCGCCTCTCCCGGCGACCGCCACGCGCAGCCCTGGCCCCGGCCCAGGAAGCCCGCGGTGACTCAGCGATTTCCCCACCGCCGATTCCCGCCTCTCCGGCCTCTCGTGTGAAATCTCGCGATATCGCCGATGGGTAGGCCCGGAGCCCGCCGCAGCTCCCAGCTTCCGGCTGTGGAGGGAAGTCGGGCCGTGCCCTTTGAGTAACTTTGGTTTACAATGAGTGAAGCAGCCGCCGGTGGCTCCCGCCCGCCGTCCCAGCTACTCAGGAGGCTGAGCTCTGAGAATTGCGGGGCAAGGCCAGCCCGGGCAGCCAAGTCCGTGAGCGTCTTGGGTGCTGACCCTGAGTGTTTGTGCTCAAGGCTGCAGCTCTACTTGCAGATTTGTGTGGTTGACTGGAGATAAGAATCTCATGGACTTTTCTGCCTGGCCTGGGCCGGCTTCGAACCATGATCCTCTGATCCCAGCCTCCTGAAAAGCTGGGACTAAAGGCAAAAGCCACCTGCACGCAGCTTTGTTCAACTGGTAGAGCACTAGCCTTGCGCACAAACGCTCAGAGACAGTACCCAGGCCGTGAGTTCAAGTCCCAGGAACAGCATGAGTACATGCAGCACACGTGCATGTGCGTGTGCACACTCACACACAATCTTCTCTGTAGGTCTTAAAATTGCCAAGACTGCACCATCATGCATGTGTCACTGTAGGGAGCATTGGAAAGGAGTGTTCACCAGTGTTGTTAAGTGTAAGCTGCAGTTTATGGTTTCAAGGAGAAAATGAAGCATATGACCAAGGGTCATCAAATGTTTAAGAAGCACTGTGGGGGGCTGGGGATATAGCCTAGTGGCAAGAGTGCCTGCCTCGGATACACGAGGCCCTAGGTTCGATTCCCCAGCACCACATATACAGAAAACGGCCAGAAGGGGCGCTGTGGCTCAAGTGGCAGAGTGCTAGCCTTGAGCGGGAAGAAGCCAGGGACAGTGCTCAGGCCCTGAGTCCAAGGCCCAGGACTGGCAAAAAAAAAAAAAAAAAAAAAAAAAAGAAGCACTTTGGGCTCACACCTGTAATCCCAGGAACTCAGGACACTGAGATTTAAGGATCATGGTTGGAAGCCACTCCAGGCAGAAAAGTCGATGAGAATCTCATCTCTAATTAACCACATTCTGACAGTAGGGTCTCTAGTATAACTAGGATGCTTCTTATAAAGTGGGACCTGGACAGATTTGCACAAAATGCTCTTTGGAGAAAATGCAGTATGAAAGAAAATAAAGGCTGCTCCTATTTCTGCTTTCTCTACAAAGTGTGTCGGAATTCAGAGTTCTTCAAGCTCTTCAGTACCTAGGACAGTGAACCAGAAATGATTAGGAAACATCTTACCTGATGCTGTCTTCTGTTTACCTTGAAAGACCCCCGAGTTGGGGAGGTCGATCAATCGGAGAGACCCCTCCAAGGAACAGCGAGACACACGATGGATGCAAAAGCAAGAGGTTTATTATGGGACGGGTACCCGGGCGTCCAAGTCCTCGCAGGGAGATGGCGCGCCCGGGGCTCGGTTTCTAGGGGTTTTTATGGGGTTGCAGAAGCGGGCTTACAGAAGCTAAAGGCATAGTTACGGGATTCTGATTGGACAGCCCGAATAAGGCAAGGAACAGGGTTCAGGAAGGGGTCAGGAACTGACCTAAAGACCCCTTTACGATCTCTCCAGTACTCAAGCCATAAACGGCGCCAAGAACTGACCTAAAGACCCTTTTACGATCTTTCCAAGCCATAAACAATTTGGTATCTCCCTCCACAGGCATCCTATTTTGTTTCTGGCTCTTTCCAGCTGCAGCTCTGTAGATTGTTGAGGTACAAAATGGGGCTGTTCATGCCTAATCTATGTTTGCGGTCTATATTGGCTGGAGGACACCTTTCATTCCCCCCTTTTTCTTTGAACTGAATAAAATCTTTTATTCAACCAGGAGAGCCGTTTCTCGGCTGGTCTCAGGCTCTTGTTGCCTTAGTTGGTGATACTGTTGGGTAAGTACTAAGGCTTGTACAACAGACATTCTATCTTTCATGAACTGTACTAGCCTATTAAGAATGCAAGGGCCAAAAAGCAAAATTAACAGAACAATGGTAAGGGGTCCCAACAAAGTGGAGATTAGGGTTGTAAACCAGGGGGACCTGGTGAACCAACTCTCAAACAACCCTGCTGTTCCTAAGGCCACACATGAACAAATCCAGGCTTTACCTACAAAACCATCTCAGCGAGGGAATCAAGCAGTTAAAGATATGAGATCTTTCTGGTTAACATTTAGATGGCATCACATAAGTCCCTTAACCCCACAGATGCAGGTACAGAAGTTTCACATCGAACCCCCAATTCTGGCCCTATTTACCTATTTATATTATAGCCTGCCGGGAGCCAAAATAGCTGTCTGGATGTAACTTAAAGAAACTACAAAACTTAGCTGATAGGGACACCTGGGTCTGGCTTTCATGTTGTAAATAAAGAAACTCTAAGACTTAACCGATAAGGACACTTGATACTTTTACAACTTTGCCTGTTAAGCCTAACATCTGGTCCAGCTTTAATCAACAACCTTGTGAACTTATCCAGTCCCTGTCCTGAGAAAGAACATCCCACAGTTCTGTAACCTAGCAACCTAATGACGCTGTCTATGTGAGTTACCGTTTGCTGATTACTATATAAGCTGCCCTGCAAAAATAAAGTTTGAGACCTTGATCAGAATCCTGTCTTGGTCTCCCTCCTTGTGTCTGGTTTGTCTCTCATTCAGGTCAATTCCCCCTCGGGCTCCTGTTGACGAAACCCCACGGGCTGGGGCAATAGCCAATTTGATTATATACCAACTTTATTCATAAGCTCTAATTTTAAGACATATTGATATCATTTGCTACACACTCAAACTTTCTAGGGATTGTCATTCTTACTTTTAGCATGCCAAAACCGTTTCATCTAAAGGAAATGTTTTTGCTTCCCTAATTTTCTTTCTAAAGTCTTTCTTTATACAGTTTAACATATCCCTACTCACACCACCTTTTACTCCCTCACGCCAGCAGTGACTTACTGGAACATTCTGTAACACTTGACTTTTTAAATCCCTTTCTTATTCTCCAAGGCTTACTATACTAACTTTCCTCTTTACAGTTTCTGGGGCTTCTTTGCTGCTAGAGTTTCTCTTCCTCTGGTTTGTAGAATCTAGTTTATCTCAGCTACATCAAGGCAATTTACTGTGACTCTACCCACAGGCTGTTAGGGAAAACAAAGGTGGGGCAAGGGTCAGCCTGATGGGGACTGCTGCTTCTAAAAAGCCAGACCAGAGCCAACTATCATGAGTTACTATTTTAGAGTGGATTTCTCCTGATTCCAGTGCCTTTAAGTGCCTAAGGTTGGCCAGTGGCATCTGTAAGATCCACCCTCAGGAGGGCTCCATGAAGATGCCCCCAGACAGTTTAAATCTCTGTCCAGTTACCTTGGTATCTGGCACACCTGATGGCAGTTACCTCCCTTTCTTCTGAGGTCACACCCTAATTCATCTGGACACATTTTAATACCCCACTCCAGGCATTGCCTGGAAGTGACTCTCCAGCCTGTCATATATGCTTTGATTTTAGCAGCAGGCCAGTCTGCTTGAAAATTTCTTACAATATCCAATTTTCTTAATAGAGCTAGTTATCTCCAGTCAACTCAAGAATATCCCCCCAAAATTTTAGTTTCAGCAGATCCAAAGCACTTTCCAGCAGAAATCAGCTGCTTATGATAAGAGTCCCATTTGTTTTACCAAGATAGGGCCACACAGGGTGAAAATGTAGATTCTTCCAGATGACTGTTAGACTCTCCTTGATCCTCACTCAAATGTAATGGGCAGGGGTCATGGTGGTATCAGGCAGCAGTGGCTTCCAGTGGTTCCAGTAGAATGTCACACCTTCTGGGTTACCTGCAACTTTCTCCATAGACTGGTTAGAGAAGCTTAACCTAAGTTAACCTAAGGCATAACTTTAGTCAAATTTCCTTGTATTTTCCTGATTCCTTCTTAAGCACACTAGCTTTTGTAGGCTGGCACATCACTGAATGTCAAGACAGCTTTAGGCAATCAATGGCCCTTGGGTCATTTTGCCAGAACAATAAGTTTAAATCAAATGTTTCCAATAAGGCTAGGGTTTTGTTTTTAACCAACATAGAAGGTTTGGCCTGTAACCATTTCTCACAAGTGCAGTTTCTGTACACTGTTAACCCTGTTGTCCATGCCCCTAATTTATCCTGTCTCATCTTTCCGAAAACAATTCTGGTCCCTTGGCCCTAAAAAAGGGGGGGGGGGGCTGATGGGCGAAGATCATTCATCTTCTGTAACTTCTTCAGGCTGACTCAGGGACGTTGACCTTACCTCGCCAGGAATCTATAATTTTATTCCACTTTACCAAGGGGCTGCAGGATCAGATGTCCATTAGGAGCTTTACTCCAAACTGGAAATTATCTTTACCATTTAACTTTAAACAACTACACAGACTTCTTTTTGAGCTACCGCAGTGTAGCCTTCTAACATCTTAGTTTGCAAAAGCATTTTCCCGACTGGCTGGGGAACTGATCTCTGATGACCTAACAGTGCCTACATTACCTTTGCAGGCCTTTAACAGATCTCAATAAGGACACAATCTCAGGTCCACAAACTTTCTTTCCTGAACAGATGTATCAGCTTAAAATTCTCACTGCCAGTCAGGGCTTTGAGTAGATGCAGGGGGTTGGGATTTTCAAACTATCCCCTATTTAACAAACTTGGCTTTACTACCCACTACCGCAGATGACTGGCAAGTTCCTGTCCAGTTACAAAATAGATAGACATGGGCAATAAAAGGCATGCTTACGAACTAGTCTTCTAGGACCTCCCGGCTCTGATTAACTTTTGAAAGGCCAAACAGGAGTGACTCTAGGATCTGACACGCTCTCTGTCATCCAAGCAGTGGCTTACTGCCTCTGGATGTGCAATCACTCTGTCCCAGGAGTAACTTTTCCATGCTGGTATAAATGCACCTTTGTCATTTCTCTTGGTCCATCACTTTTGTCCCAGGAGGAGTGACTTTTCACTGGACTTGGACTAAGGGCCTGAGTGCTGTCCCTCAGCTCTCCAGCTCAAGACTAGCACCCTACCACTTTGAGCCTCAAAGCGACTCACGACTCTGTTCCCAGCACTCTGCTAGCTGATTAGAGATGAAGACTCTCACAGGGACCTTTCTTTACCCGGGCTGGCTTTGAACTGCAGATTTCAGATCAATGAGTCTTACAAGAGGCCACTTTACTCCAATTAAAAGCAACAAGGTGGTCCACAAATAAGTAGTTTTTAAGCATGCTCTTACCTGGAACTTATTAAGGGCCAATGTTAGATCTTGACAAACTTGTAGAACTCATTTGTCCTTCTCTGTGGGGCCTGCTGGAAACTGTTACAAAAAACCTACAAAGAAACTGGAATGGCAATTAAACATTTTGGTAGCCATAATTCTCCTTTTCTCACTTTGCAATAATCATTTAGGACAATTTTACTTCCAAATTTCTTATCTAGAAATGCATTCTTGATTTGCAAGGTCTTTTACTAACCTCTGTTTAACACTAACACTTTAGCTCTTTAGCTCTTATCTGTGTTGGAAAAACTCTGAAGCTTAGAGGCATTCTGAAACCGGTACTGCCCTTTGCCTTTGGGCTGCCCGTTTTAAAAGAGCCTTTTTTTCTTTTTCTTTAGTCCCAGTTACCACATGGCATGAAGACCTTTGGACTCAAATGACAATTTTTCCTTAATGCAAGAATTACAATTACAAAATTAGAAATACTTATCCATTCAGCTTTCCAATAAAGTAGTGAGATAGCCCATTTTGCCATTTCCTCCTACATACAGAGAGTTAATGAGAGTTTACTTTTATACTTGCCTCATTATGTGTAACTTAAGATAGTTACGAGTCTTACTATTACATCACATAAAATTCAGTACCTGAATCATTAAACTGATATCCAAAACAATTGTAACAAAAGTTAAAACAGTCACCAAAATTACAAACACATGAAATCCAATCTCAGCATCTTTGCTTTTTCAATACATCCGAATTACAAAATAGCACAGGAATCAAATTACATCAGATAAATATACTTTTTAACCATTTAAAAAATTTTTTTTATTTAATTCTTAGTACCTCAAGGGGCAGTTTTTTAAAAATTCCAGCCAAACCATTCATTTTTACCACCAGGTTTCCAAAGTTCACCTGAAAACAAAAGAGTCAAAAGAGAGGCCTCCATGGCCTGTCCTGCCAAACAGCCTATTTTCATCCTTTCATCCTACTCCTCAGAGCTTGATGAACTGTCTTGGTGCCGGCCCCACTTCTCTTCCACCATGCAAGGACACCCCCTTTTTGGCTGTCCCACCACGTGGATTCCCTCCAGGGCCTGTGCCACCACGTGGGCTGGCTAAGCTGTACTGTTGCCAGACCACCCCTCACTCCTGTGGATAGGCATACAGGCCCATTTTTTCTTTTTAGAAACCCAAGCAATTTTCTCTTTTTTTTTTTTTAACAGTGATAAACCTTTACATCAAAATTTCTGACACTTAACCTTAATAATTTTTTTAATTAATGAAACATTTTCTTTAACTACAGTTCCTCTTTAAAACAATGCAATAATCCTTTAAAGCATTTGGTAACACCCAAACTTAATGACCATTTGAATTTAAACTTAAACTCACTCAATTTTACATCATGCTAACAGTCTTGTACATGTTCACACTCACACATGCACACACACACACACACATTTAAAAGATCTTAAAGCGCGCAAAATAAACATCGGCCGTACATTTTCCAGTGGCAGGAGGTATTTTTGCCAATCTTACTCCTGTAACTCCCAAATTTTAAGACAAAGCTTTTAACAAATGATTTTAGCATTCTCCAGCCTCATTTTCCTGGGCTTGATAATTTTAGCAAAACATTTTAGCATACCAAATAATTTTCTGCTGAAGAAGGCTGGGTGGGGGGTCACCCAGAGTTCTTTTTGCAGACACTCACACTCTGATTGTGAGCTGTCGCCTGCATATCTTTCAAATGAGCTAAACATAAATCCAAGGGGGTAGAGGGAATCTGTCCCATTACGTCAGTCACAGTCAGGAGATACAAAAAAACAGGGAAGAACAGTCCAGACCAGACAATTTTTTTCTACAACATAATCTTTTCTAGTATGTAATTGGATTTACTATTACTTTCTTTTCTAATTTACCACCAGACCTAGTCTCCTCTATACTCACTCTCGTCCTAGGCCCTTCTGCTTTCAATTTCACTTTCTCTTTTACATCAAAGTCCAATTAACCACCTCATTTAGACTTCTCAGAGCATTTTACATAAACCAGACAAACATACAAAAGTGGCGAGAGTAAAAGCAGTTTGACAAATCTGGAGAAGCAACGCTGCTAAGGAAAGGTAGGGAGGAAAATTCTGCTGGGGACATAAAGAGAAAGAGAAGGAGTCATCCCTGGAAGTCTTCTGTTTGCCACATTCTCAGCTTAATCCCCATGCCTAGGAGGAATTCAACAAACACAGGACAAGGTAACAAAACAGGTTATGCAGGTTTGACACAAAAGAGATACACAGAGTCCTAGGACAGACAAAGCGAACAGCAGGGAGGCGAGACCAAGACAGACTTTCGCGGCGCGGCTTCGGTACCGAAAACAAAACTTCAGATGGAGACCTAGTGAGAGCCCGGCTACTCTCGTCTCCCAGAAGAACCACGTACCCGTCGGACAGCTGAGATGCCCCAAAAAAGTCCTATTTGGGTAGGATTCACAGAATGCTGGTGGGCCAAATACTTGGCCCCAGACAACAGATGGGCCACCTTGGCCCCAGACTACAGATGGGCCACCTTGGCCCCAGACACCACTGGGACGTCTCCCAGGGCTGCGGTCGGGAGTCCTGAGCTCGTCAGCTCCTCCACGGGTCCGCCAGATACAGAGCTAGTTAGCCAACTAGTACAGACGCAGGCGCAGTACAGAAACCTCACAAAGACAACACAGAAGCAACACAGAGTGCTGGCCAGCTTACCTCCCATCGGTGGGTCGGTGGTCCCTGGGTGGGGGTCTCTATCCCGGACGAGCCCCCATCTGAAAGACCCCCGAGTTGGGGAGGTCGATCAATCGGAGAGACCCCTCCAAGGAACAGCGAGACACACGATGGATGCAAAAGCAAGAGGTTTATTATGGGACGGGTACCCGGGCGTCCAAGTCCTCGCAGGGAGATGGCGCGCCCGGGGCTCGGTTTCTAGGGGTTTTTATGGGGTTGCAGAAGCGGGCTTACAGAAGCTAAAGGCATAGTTACGGGATTCTGATTGGACAGCCCGAATAAGGCAAGGAACAGGGTTCAGGAAGGGGTCAGGAACTGACCTAAAGACCCCTTTACGATCTCTCCAGTACTCAAGCCATAAACGGCGCCAAGAACTGACCTAAAGACCCTTTTACGATCTTTCCAAGCCATAAACAATTTGGTATCTCCCTCCACAGGCATCCTATTTTGTTTCTGGCTCTTTCCAGCTGCAGCTCTGTAGATTGTTGAGGTACAAAATGGGGCTGTTCATGCCTAATCTATGTTTGCGGTCTATATTGGCTGGAGGACACCTTTCAACCTTATGCTGTCTTCTGTACACCTTATGCTGTCTTCTGTACACACTGGCCAGACTCAGACTCGAGTAAAGTTTTACAATACTTTCTTTACCAGATGTCCTGTCCTGTCAGTCCACAGCTTCTCAACACAAATGTAAGAGCAGTAATCAGAAAGCAAGGAGACACAGCTTGTAACCAGTGGCCCACACCTATACTCCTAGCTATTCAGAAGGCTGAGATCTGAAGATCGTGGTTTGAAGCCAGGCTATGCAGGAAAATAAGACTTATCAACTTAAATGTAGAACTGTAGCTCAAGTGGGAGAGTACTAACCTTGAGCAAAAATGTTCAGGGACAAAACACAATTCCTAAGTTAAGGATCCACCAACACACACACACTCTCTCTCTCTCTCTCTCTCTCTCTCTCTCACAAAAAAAAAACAGAGACTGGGTTTTAATACAAGTAATTTTGAAGCAATACCCTTGGAGAACTGTTACAGAAAAGGAGTACTGTAGACTCCATTTTGTCCTTGTTAGCATTTCCCTAGCCTCAGGGCCTCAGCTCCTCCCACTAGCCCCCAGATCCACCTATACCTAAGGAGCCACTCCTACTCACTACCTACCTACTTCCTCTTTATCCCCAGAGAGAGAAGCTGCCACCTGCATAAGGTGCAGACTGCCACATAGCTCTCTCTCCCGTGGGAACTATAGCCCCACTAATAAACCTTCTTATGAACCTTTTTCTCCTGTCTGTGATTATCTCCACATGGTCCTCTGGGATGGCCGGGAAAGATCCTTTCAGTTCTCAGCAGGACTCTCCTTTTAGTTTATTTTTAATTTTGTTTTGTTTTGCCAGTCCTGGGCCTTGGACTCAGGGCCTGAGCACTGTCCCTGGCTCCTTTTTGATCAAGGCTAGAGCACTCTACCACTTGAGCCACAGTGCCCCTTCTGGATTTTTCTATATATGTGGTGCTGAGGAATCGAACCCAGGGCTTCATGTGATTTTTAATTTTGATACTATCATTTTATATGACCAAAAGCACATAGGCATTGCACCTTCGTATTCCTCCCCTTACTATCATCCTTTAGTTTCACAGTGTGTGACTGCATAGTTATTTCATTGTGTGTGTGTGCACACGCCTGTCCTTGTGCTTGAATGTAAGGCCTGGGCTTTTTTGTATTTCTTTTGGGGGAGGGGCGGGACTCAAGGATGATGTTCTATCAGTTAATCCACAGCTCTGCTTTCAGATTTCTGGTAGTTCACTGGAGGTGTCAGATGGACTTTTCTGCCCCGGGCTGCCTTCCAACTGTGACCCTCAGATCTCAGCACCACAGCAGGCGGGATCACAGGGGTGAGCCCCCACTTCCCTTCCTGTTCGGTTTTGTGAACTAGTCTCTGCCCCTCCACCCTTCAACCTCCCAAGTCCTAAATTACAGGCATCCGGCACCACAGCCACTCAGTCTCTCTCTCCCAAATCTGGTCCACTTCTCCTTAGTCGCAGAGCCGGGACCGGCCTGGGGCCCCCGCCGGCGACCCTCCCGGAAGGACCTGGCCGCGGCCTCCACGGCGCCCTCCGGGGCCGGATTTCCCTCGGCCCCGCTCCGCCCTCGGCCCCCCGCCGGCTACGGGGCGACCACGGGCGACCCGGGACCGCAGGCCCGGAGGGCCGGGCGCGGAGCACTCCCCTCAGGTCTCCGCCCGAGGCGGAAGGCCGCGCCGCCCGGGCCTCGGCGGCCCCGGCCCCGCACTGCGGCGGGAGCTGGGCGGGAGCTGGGCGGCGCCCGGCGTCCCGACGCCCCCACCTCCAGGACGGGGAGGGGCCGGGAGGGAGCCCGGGTCACCCCGCCGGAGGGAAGCGGGGAGGGCGGCGTGACTGTTTACCTTTCCTCCCGCCCGCGCCTCGCCCCGCGGGCCGGGCCCAGCGCCTCTCCCGGCGACCGCCACGCGCAGCCCTGGCCCCGGCCCAGGAAGCCCGCGGTGACTCAGCGATTTCCCCACCGCCGATTCCCGCCTCTCCGGCCTCTCGTGTGAAATCTCGCGATATCGCCGATGGGTAGGCCCGGCGCCCGCCGCAGCTCCCAGCGCCCGGCCGTGGAGGGAAGTCGGGCCGTGCCCTTTGAGTAACTTTGGTTTACAATGAGTGAAGCAGCCGCCGGTGGCTCCCGCCCGCCGTCCCAGCTACTCAGGAGGCTGAGCTCTGAGAATTGCGGGGCAAGGCCAGCCCGGGCAGCCAAGTCCGTGAGCGTCTTGGGTGCTGACCCTGAGTGTTTGTGCTCAAGGCTGCAGCTCTACTTGCAGATTTGTGTGGTTGACTGGAGATAAGAATCTCATGGACTTTTCTGCCTGGCCTGGGCCGGCTTCGAACCATGATCCTCTGATCCCAGCCTCCTGAAAAGCTGGGACTAAAGGCAAAAGCCACCTGCACGCAGCTTTGTTCAAGTGGTAGAGCACTAGCCTTGCGCACAAACGCTCAGAGACAGTACCCAGGCCGTGAGTTCAAGTCCCAGGAACAGCATGAGTACATGCAGCACACGTGCATGTGCGTGTGCACACTCACACACAATCTTCTCTGTAGGTCTTAAAATTGCCAAGACTGCACCATCATGCATGTGTCACTGTAGGGAGCATTGGAAAGGAGTGTTCACCAGTGTTGTTAAGTGTAAGCCGCAGTTTATGGTTTCAAGGAGAAAATGAAGCATATGACCAAGGGTCATCAAATGTTTAAGAAGCACTGTGGGGGGCTGGGGATATAGCCTAGTGGCAAGAGTGCCTGCCTCGGATACACGAGGCCCTAGGTTCGATTCCCCAGCACCACATATACAGAAAACGGCCAGAAGGGGCGCTGTGGCTCAAGTGGCAGAGTGCTAGCCTTGAGCGGGAAGAAGCCAGGGACAGTGCTCAGGCCCTGAGTCCAAGGCCCAGGACTGGCAAAAAAAAAAAAAAAAAAAAAAAAGAAGCACTTTGGGCTCACACCTGTAATCCCAGGAACTCAGGACACTGAGATTTAAGGATCATGGTTGGAAGCCACTCCAGGCAGAAAAGTCGATGAGAATCTCATCTCTAATTAACCACATTCTGACAGTAGGGTCTCTAGTATAACTAGGATGCTTCTTATAAAGTGGGACCTGGACAGATTTGCACAAAATGCTCTTTGGAGAAAATGCAGTATGAAAGAAAATAAAGGCTGCTCCTATTTCTGCTTTCTCTACAAAGTGTGTCGGAATTCAGAGTTCTTCAAGCTCTTCAGTACCTAGGACAGTGAACCAGAAATGATTAGGAAACATCTTACCTGATGCTGTCTTCTGTTTACCTTATGCTGTCTTCTGTACACACTGGCCAGACTCAGACTCGAGTAAAGTTTTACAATACTTTCTTTACCAGATGTCCTGTCCTGTCAGTCCACAGCTTCTCAACACAAATGTAAGAGCAGTAATCAGAAAGCAAGGAGACACAGCTTGTAACCAGTGGCCCACACCTATACTCCTAGCTATTCAGAAGGCTGAGATCTGAAGATCGTGGTTTGAAGCCAGGCTATGCAGGAAAATAAGACTTATCAACTTAAATGTAGAACTGTAGCTCAAGTGGGAGAGTACTAACCTTGAGCAAAAATGTTCAGGGACAAAACACAATTCCTAAGTTAAGGATCCACCAACACACACACACACACACACACACACACACACACACACACACTCTCTCTCTCTCTCTCTCACTCTCTCTCTCAAATAAAAACAGAGACTGGGTTTTAATACAAGTAATTTTGAAGCAATACCCTTGGAGAACTGTTACAGAAAAGGAGTACTGTAGACTCCATTTTGTCCTTGTTAGCATTTCCCTAGCCTCAGGGCCTCAGCTCCTCCCACTAGCCCCCAGATCCACCTATACCTAAGGAGCCACTCCTACTCCTACTCACTACCTACCTACTTCCCCTTTATCCCCAGAGAGAGAAGCTGCCACCTGCATAAGGTGCAGACTGCCACATAGCTCTACTCCGCAGAAAAGTGCGATGCTATATAGGCGACAGAGGAAAAACAAAACAAAAAGTCACACAGAAGCTCCTTACTAGAAAACTTTAGTAAAACCAGTCTTAAGGGAACTGATTGGGTAAAGGGATGAGGTTCAGTGTTGAGTTGCTTGCCTAGCTTGTAGGAGGCCTTGAAACACAATAAATTTTAAATTCATCAAAAAGAAAATTAAATGCCTTTCAATGTGGAACAAATTGTGTTTAAGAGCTATGTAATAAAAATAAAATGTTTCCCACACAGCTCCTCAGCCCCTAACCCACAATCACAGCAGGACAAGACCAAAAGCAAAACTGAATGCATAGCAAAGACTCAGAGGCTTCGGCAGGGGCCTAGGGTCACTGAAGTTGTTACAAAGCAGGACAAAATAGGCTGCCCTTCCTCACACATGCCTTCACCTCGTTCTCCAGGCCCCAGGATGGATATGAAAGTATAAATGAAAACTTGATGTAGACTTGAAGAGAGGCCAGGGGCCTGGGCAAGGCATAAGTTCTCCAGAGCAGGTTCTAATGGGGGCCATCCACACTGTTCTACCTTGGGCTATCGAGCCAGAACCTCTATTCATGATTCCAAGCTTCCAGGCTCTACAGTTTTTATTCTGACACTCTGTGCATTTTCTCTTCAAAATGCCTACAAAGGCTGGAAATCATGAAGATCAAAGGCGGCATAAAAAGAACCAGGGCTAAGAGCTGAGGTACTTGCCTAGCTTGTGGAAGGTCATGGAACACAATACCACTGGAACTCACAAAAAAGAAAGTGAAATACTTTTGTATGCCTAATAAAATGTGGCTCACTCCTGTCATCCTAGCTACTCAAGAGGCAGAGACGAGAGGATCCAGGTTCAAAGCCAGCTCAGGCAGGAAAGTTCTAAGACTGTTATCTCCAATGACCAACCAGAAAACCAGAAGTGGCGCTGTGACTCAGGTGATAGAGCACTAGTCTTCAGCCGAAGACCTTGAGGACAGAACTCAGGCACACAGTTCACACCTCACATCCAGCAAAGAAAAACATTTAAATAAATAAAAGTTTTAAAATAAATGTGTGTAAGAAAGACCTATATGATAAAAATGAAAATATTTTTTTTGCCAATCCTAGAGCTTGAACTCATGCTCTAGGCACTGTCCCTGAGCTTCTTTTGCTCAAAGGAAGTACTCTACCACTTGAGCCACATCAACACTTGCTGCTTTTTCTGTTTGTGCTGCTGAGGAATCCAACAGAGGGTTTGATGAATGCTAGGCGAGCACCCTACCACTAAGCCACATTCCCACCCCCAAATATCTTTTTGTGCTGGTCCTGGGGCTTGAACTCAGGCATGAGCCCTCTACAACTTGAGACACAGCTCTGCTTCCACTAGAGGTTTTTTTGTTGTTGATTGGTGATATAGAGCCTCATGGACTTTGCTACCAGGGCTGGATTCATACTGCAATCAACAGATTTTGGCCTCCTGAGTACATAGGATTACAGGCATAAGGAAAAAACATTTTCCACACATCCCCTCCACCCTAAACTCCGTGCCCTCTGCAAGACCTGGATTGGGGCCTATGTTCTCCTAACCAAGATTTGTTGGGGTCCACGGAGCCCATCCTACATTGGACTGGACACCTACCATTCCAACGCTCAACACTTAGGCCTCTCCTCTGTTGAGTGGGATCAAAGCCATGGATGATGGAAGGAAAAACAGGAAAAGGCCATTTAGGCCACACTTTCTGCTCCTGCCTTCTGCTACCTCCATCCAGCTCCTAATGAGACATCTCACGCCAGGCCTGGGGGCAGTGATGGCCCACTGAGACCACCATGGGACAAGACTCAGCATAAAGGTGCTTGCCTGCCTGGCATGGAATGCTCCAAAAACTACACAAAATACCTTGGTATGCCAAGTAAAATGTGCAATAAACAAGAGAGGCAGGCTGAACTTCACCACACACTTTCACAAATACCCCAACACCCATGCCCTGAGCCTGCCTAGACTGGAATCACCATCTAAAGTCTCTGCAGTGACTGGAAGCCTGGATCCAGAAGCCTGGTTTGGGACTGTTGTAATGTAAATTATCAGAGAAACCACATTCTGAAGGATCCAATCTTGGAGTCATTATTAGAATGCAAATAGTCTATAGGCAGGCAATTGTTACAATGGCCTGCTGCCCCCAAATATATTTATCACTGTTAGGAAACAGGCTAGAGAGGAAAGAAAGAACAAAAACTATACTAACAAACTAATTCAGCTCCAAGAGCTGATTTGGGACACCATGTTGACCAGAGATGAGACAGGAGACAGGACACAGGATGCAAACACGGAGATGTATGGGATGGTATAATGGCACCAGTGGTTGTCTGGGCCTAAATATGGTAAAGTCAGGGGACAGGGTAATAGGAAGCTGCTATTCACAAGCACTGGACTGACAGGTTCAGTAACCTACAAGGGAAGTACTCACACCTGTCTCCAGGAATTCAGGCACAACCATCAACAGGGGGTCAGAATTCCCTCCCTCCACCATGAAGAAGAGATGCCAGACCCTACAATTCAACATGTGGCCAAGATGGCACCGGAGAGACCTGACCTCCTTACTTCAGGGCCTAGCCACCCTGAAGCCACTACAGGAAGGCCACAAACGAACAAACAAGAGAGGAAGGCCGCACTTCTGCACACACAAACACCGCACACCCATGTTCTGGACCTGAAAGTGCCAGCTAAAAGTTTGACAATGACTGAAGCCGGCTATGGACGCCTGGTTTGGGGACTGGCCTCGCCCAAGCCACTTTAGGAGAAGCAGATGGTATTTCTCCACACTGTCCCTCACCTGTATCCATGCCCTGGGCCTGCCTAGACTGAAAGTGCCAACTAAAAGCCAGCTCTAGAAGCCTGGTTTGGGGACTGGCCTGACCAAAGCCACTTCAGGAAGGACACAAACCAACAGAGAGAGGCAGGAAGGCAGGTAATACAAACCAACACCCATGCCATGGGCCTTCCAAACTGAAAGCACTGGCTCTGCAGTGACTGGGAGCCAGCTCTGGAGGCGTGGTTTGAGGCCTAGCCTCACTGAAGCCACTTCAGGAAGGGCACAAACAAGCAAACAGGAGAGGCAGGCCCCACTCCTCCACACTTTCACAAACACCCCACAACCATGGCCTGGGCCTGCCAAAACTGAAAGCCCGCTAAATGCTCAGCACTGACTGGGGAAGCCAGCTCTGGAGGCCTGTTTTGAGTTGTTAGCCTCACAAAAGCCACTTCAGGAAGGGCCCAATAGAGCAAACAGGAGAGGCAGGCCATGCTTCTCCACACACATTCACAAGCACCCCACACCCATGCCCTGGGCCACACCTGCCTGGAGGCTCAGCTTAGCTCTGTCTTCTGGAGTTGCCTCAAGGTCAGCTCGGTGCACCTGGGTTAGGTGTTCTCCACAAACAGGCTGCACCTGCGCATGGTCAGCGTTCCTCCAGGCTTCCCCACACAGACAAGCGGCGGCTGCCTGGTAGAACGGGTGTACAGAAGCCCAGGCCCACCACCGAGCCACAGTGAGCCTGACTAGCTTTGTAGGCCCGAACACAACTAGAGGGCCCTCAGAGAAAGGAGCTGCTTCCTAGCCTCAGTGGCAAGTCTGCTTGTTCCAGGCAGAACTGACCTAAACCAGTCCAGTGCACCTTGACCTCGCACTTCCTCTTTGCCCCTCCCCTCTTGATCTGTGATGTCCTATAAGCCCTGCCCCTTCACCTCACTTCCTGTCTCATGCTCCACCTCTTTCAAGCTGATGCTGCATAAGCCCCACCCCTGCAGCTCTCACTTCCACCCCCGTGCCCCTCCCCTCTCATGCTGTGATACCCCATAAACCAGGCCCCTTTAGCTCTAGCTTCCAGGCTCTTGCCCCGCCCCTCTGTGCTGTGATGCCACAAAAGCCCCACCCCTGCATCTCAGGCCCCACTCCTCCACACACTTCCACAGCCACCCTACAACCGTGGCATGGGCCTGCAAAGACAAAGCCATAGCTAAAAGGATCGGCATTGACGAAACCAGCTCCTGGTTTGAGGCCTAGCCTCACCAAAGCCACATCAGGAAGGGCCCAAAAGAGCAAACAGGGGAGGCAGGCTGCACTTCTCCACACACTTTCACAAACACCCCACACTCATTCCCTGGTCCCCACCTGGCAGGAAGCTCAGCTTAGCTCTGCTTGTCTTCCGGAGTTGCCTCAAGGTCAGCTCGGTGCACCTGGGTCCAGCCTTCTCCACCAACAAGCTGCATCTGCGCACGGTCGTCCAGGCTTCCCAACATGGAAAAGTGGCTGCTGCCTGGTGGGACGGGTGTATGGAAGCCCAGACCCACCACCAAACCACAGTGAGCCTGACCAGCTTTGTAGGCCCGAACACAACTAGAGGACCCTCAGAGAAAGGAGCTCTTCCTTAGCCACCTGGCAGGTCTGCTGGTTCAAGGCAGAGCAACCTAAACCAGTCCAGCGCCCAAGCTACGCCCCTTGACCTCTGACTTCCCCTCCCCTCTTGTTCTGTGTCACACCATAAGCACTGTCCCTTCACCTCTCACTTCCTTGCCCTTGGCCCTCCCCTCTCACGTTGTGATGCCCCAGAAGCACCGCCCATGCACCTCAAGCTTCCAGGTTCTTGCTCCACCTCCCCGCCCCCTAGATGCTCCTTCTGCCCCAGCACCTCACACTTACACACCCTTACCCCTCCCCTCTCCTGCTGTGATGCCCCACAAGCCACCCCCCCCTGCACCTCAGGCCCCACTCCTCCACACACATTCACAGCCAACCACAACCATTGCCTGGGGATGCCAAGGCTGAAAGCACAAGCACAAGCTAAAGCTAAAGGCTCCGAAGGCCTGGTTTGAGGCCAGCCTCAACAAAGTCACTTCAGGAAGGGCACAAATGAGCAAACACGAGAGGCAGGCCGTGCTCCTCCACACATTCATCCCCACCCCACAACCTTGGTCAGGGCCTGCCCCACCTCAGGACCTGGCCGCGGCCTCCACGGCGCCCTCCGGGGCCGGGCTTTCCCTCGGCCCCGCTCCGCCCTCGGCCCCCCGCCGGCTACGGGGCGACCACGGGCGACCCGGGACCACAGGCCCGGAGGGCCGGGCGCGGAGCACTCCCCTCAGGTCTCCGCCCGAGGCGGAAGGCCGCGCCGCCCGGGCCTCGGCGGCCCCGGCCCCGCACTGCGGCGGGAGCTGGGCGGGAGCTGGGCGGCGCCCGGCGTCCCGACGCCCACACCTCCAGGACGGGGAGGGGCCGGGAGGGAGCCCGGGTCACCCCGCCGGAGGGAAGCGGGGAGGGCGGCGTGACTGTTTACCTTTCCTCCCGCCCGCGCCTCGCCCCGCGGGCCGGGCCCAGCGCCTCTCCCGGCGACCGCCACGCGCAGCCCTGGCCCCGGCCCAGGAAGCCCACGGTGACTCAGCGATTTCCCCACCGCCGATTCCCGCCTCTCCGGCCTCTCGTGTGAAATCTCGCGATATCGCCGATGGGTAGGCCCGGCGCCCGCCGCAGCTCCCAGCGCCCGGCCGTGGAGGGAAGTCGGGCCGTGCCCTTTGAGTAACTTTGGTTTACAATGAGTGAAGCAGCCGCCGGTGGCTCCCGCCCGCCGTCCCAGCTACTCAGGAGGCTGAGCTCTGAGAATTGCGGGGCAAGGCCAGCCCGGGCAGCCAAGTCCGTGAGCGTCTTGGGTGCTGACCCTGAGTGTTTGTGCTCAAGGCTGCAGCTCTACTTGCAGATTTGTGTGGTTGACTGGAGATAAGAATCTCATGGACTTTTCTGCCTGGCCTGGGCCGGCTTCGAACCATGATCCTCTGATCCCAGCCTCCTGAAAAGCTGGGACTAAAGGCAAAAGCCACCTGCACGCAGCTTTGTTCAAGTGGTAGAGCACTAGCCTTGCGCACAAACGCTCAGAGACAGTACCCAGGCCGTGAGTTCAAGTCCCAGGAACAGCATGAGTACATGCAGCACACGTGCATGTGCGTGTGCACACTCACACACAATCTTCTCTGTAGGTCTTAAAATTGCCAAGACTGCACCATCATGCATGTGTCACTGTAGGGAGCATTGGAAAGGAGTGTTCACCAGTGTTGTTAAGTGTAAGCCGCAGTTTATGGTTTCAAGGAGAAAATGAAGCATATGACCAAGGGTCATCAAATGTTTAAGAAGCACTGTGGGGGGCTGGGGATATAGCCTAGTGGCAAGAGTGCCTGCCTCGGATACACGAGGCCCTAGGTTCGATTCCCCAGCACCACATATACAGAAAACGGCCAGAAGGGGCGCTGTGGCTCAAGTGGCAGAGTGCTAGCCTTGAGCGGGAAGAAGCCAGGGACAGTGCTCAGGCCCTGAGTCCAAGGCCCAGGACTGGCAAAAAAAAAAAAAAAAAAAAAAAGAAGCACTTTGGGCTCACACCTGTAATCCCAGGAACTCAGGACACTGAGATTTAAGGATCATGGTTGGAAGCCACTCCAGGCAGAAAAGTCGATGAGAATCTCATCTCTAATTAACCACATTCTGACAGTAGGGTCTCTAGTATAACTAGGATGCTTCTTATAAAGTGGGACCTGGACAGATTTGCACAAAATGCTCTTTGGAGAAAATGCAGTATGAAAGAAAATAAAGGCTGCTCCTATTTCTGCTTTCTCTACAAAGTGTGTCGGAATTCAGAGTTCTTCAAGCTCTTCAGTACCTAGGACAGTGAACCAGAAATGATTAGGAAACATCTTACCTGATGCTGTCTTCTGTTTACCTTATGCTGTCTTCTGTACACACTGGCCAGACTCAGACTCGAGTAAAGTTTTACAATACTTTCTTTACCAGATGTCCTGTCCTGTCAGTCCACAGCTTCTCAACACAAATGTAAGAGCAGTAATCAGAAAGCAAGGAGACACAGCTTGTAACCAGTGGCCCACACCTATACTCCTAGCTATTCAGAAGGCTGAGATCTGAAGATCGTGGTTTGAAGCCAGGCTATGCAGGAAAATAAGACTTATCAACTTAAATGTAGAACTGTAGCTCAAGTGGGAGAGTACTAACCTTGAGCAAAAATGTTCAGGGACAAAACACAATTCCTAAGTTAAGGATCCACCAACACACACACACACACACACACACACACACACACACACTCTCTCTCTCTCTCTCTCTCCACTCTCTCTCTCAAATAAAAACAGAGACTGGGTTTTAATACAAGTAATTTTGAAGCAATACCCTTGGAGAACTGTTACAGAAAAGGAGTACTGTAGACTCCATTTTGTCCTTGTTAGCATTTCCCTAGCCTCAGGGCCTCAGCTCCTCCCACTAGCCCCCAGATCCACCTATACCTAAGGAGCCACTCCTACTCCTACTCACTACCTACCTACTTCCCCTTTATCCCCAGAGAGAGAAGCTGCCACCTGCATAAGGTGCAGACTGCCACATAGCTCTACTCCGCAGAAAAGTGCGATGCTATATAGGCGACAGAGGAAAAACAAAACAAAAAGTCACACAGAAGCTCCTTACTAGAAAACTTTAGTAAAACCAGTCTTAAGGGAACTGATTGGGTAAAGGGATGAGGTTCAGTGTTGAGTTGCTTGCCTAGCTTGTAGGAGGCCTTGAAACACAATAAATTTTAAATTCATCAAAAAGAAAATTAAATGCCTTTCAATGTGGAACAAATTGTGTTTAAGAGCTATGTAATAAAAATAAAATGTTTCCCACACAGCTCCTCAGCCCCTAACCCACAATCACAGCAGGACAAGACCAAAAGCAAAACTGAATGCATAGCAAAGACTCAGAGGCTTCGGCAGGGGCCTAGGGTCACTGAAGTTGTTACAAAGCAGGACAAAATAGGCTGCCCTTCCTCACACATGCCTTCACCTCGTTCTCCAGGCCCCAGGATGGATATGAAAGTATAAATGAAAACTTGATGTAGACTTGAAGAGAGGCCAGGGGCCTGGGCAAGGCATAAGTTCTCCAGAGCAGGTTCTAATGGGGGCCATCCACACTGTTCTACCTTGGGCTATCGAGCCAGAACCTCTATTCATGATTCCAAGCTTCCAGGCTCTACAGTTTTTATTCTGACACTCTGTGCATTTTCTCTTCAAAATGCCTACAAAGGCTGGAAATCATGAAGATCAAAGGCGGCATAAAAAGAACCAGGGCTAAGAGCTGAGGTACTTGCCTAGCTTGTGGAAGGTCATGGAACACAATACCACTGGAACTCACAAAAAAGAAAGTGAAATACTTTTGTATGCCTAATAAAATGTGGCTCACTCCTGTCATCCTAGCTACTCAAGAGGCAGAGACGAGAGGATCCAGGTTCAAAGCCAGCTCAGGCAGGAAAGTTCTAAGACTGTTATCTCCAATGACCAACCAGAAAACCAGAAGTGGCGCTGTGACTCAGGTGATAGAGCACTAGTCTTCAGCCGAAGACCTTGAGGACAGAACTCAGGCACACAGTTCACACCTCACATCCAGCAAAGAAAAACATTTAAATAAATAAAAGTTTTAAAATAAATGTGTGTAAGAAAGACCTATATGATAAAAATGAAAATATTTTTTTTGCCAATCCTAGAGCTTGAACTCATGCTCTAGGCACTGTCCCTGAGCTTCTTTTGCTCAAAGGAAGTACTCTACCACTTGAGCCACATCAACACTTGCTGCTTTTTCTGTTTGTGCTGCTGAGGAATCCAACAGAGGGTTTGATGAATGCTAGGCGAGCACCCTACCACTAAGCCACATTCCCACCCCCAAATATCTTTTTGTGCTGGTCCTGGGGCTTGAACTCAGGCATGAGCCCTCTACAACTTGAGACACAGCTCTGCTTCCACTAGAGGTTTTTTTGTTGTTGATTGGTGATATAGAGCCTCATGGACTTTGCTACCAGGGCTGGATTCATACTGCAATCAACAGATTTTGGCCTCCTGAGTACATAGGATTACAGGCATAAGGAAAAAACATTTTCCACACATCCCCTCCACCCTAAACTCCGTGCCCTCTGCAAGACCTGGATTGGGGCCTATGTTCTCCTAACCAAGATTTGTTGGGGTCCACGGAGCCCATCCTACATTGGACTGGACACCTACCATTCCAACGCTCAACACTTAGGCCTCTCCTCTGTTGAGTGGGATCAAAGCCATGGATGATGGAAGGAAAAACAGGAAAAGGCCATTTAGGCCACACTTTCTGCTCCTGCCTTCTGCTACCTCCATCCAGCTCCTAATGAGACATCTCACGCCAGGCCTGGGGGCAGTGATGGCCCACTGAGACCACCATGGGACAAGACTCAGCATAAAGGTGCTTGCCTGCCTGGCATGGAATGCTCCAAAAACTACACAAAATACCTTGGTATGCCAAGTAAAATGTGCAATAAACAAGAGAGGCAGGCTGAACTTCACCACACACTTTCACAAATACCCCAACACCCATGCCCTGAGCCTGCCTAGACTGGAATCACCATCTAAAGTCTCTGCAGTGACTGGAAGCCTGGATCCAGAAGCCTGGTTTGGGACTGTTGTAATGTAAATTATCAGAGAAACCACATTCTGAAGGATCCAATCTTGGAGTCATTATTAGAATGCAAATAGTCTATAGGCAGGCAATTGTTACAATGGCCTGCTGCCCCCAAATATATTTATCACTGTTAGGAAACAGGCTAGAGAGGAAAGAAAGAACAAAAACTATACTAACAAACTAATTCAGCTCCAAGAGCTGATTTGGGACACCATGTTGACCAGAGATGAGACAGGAGACAGGACACAGGATGCAAACACGGAGATGTATGGGATGGTATAATGGCACCAGTGGTTGTCTGGGCCTAAATATGGTAAAGTCAGGGGACAGGGTAATAGGAAGCTGCTATTCACAAGCACTGGACTGACAGGTTCAGTAACCTACAAGGGAAGTACTCACACCTGTCTCCAGGAATTCAGGCACAACCATCAACAGGGGGTCAGAATTCCCTCCCTCCACCATGAAGAAGAGATGCCAGACCCTACAATTCAACATGTGGCCAAGATGGCACCGGAGAGACCTGACCTCCTTACTTCAGGGCCTAGCCACCCTGAAGCCACTACAGGAAGGCCACAAACGAACAAACAAGAGAGGAAGGCCGCACTTCTGCACACACAAACACCGCACACCCATGTTCTGGACCTGAAAGTGCCAGCTAAAAGTTTGACAATGACTGAAGCCGGCTATGGACGCCTGGTTTGGGGACTGGCCTCGCCCAAGCCACTTTAGGAGAAGCAGATGGTATTTCTCCACACTGTCCCTCACCTGTATCCATGCCCTGGGCCTGCCTAGACTGAAAGTGCCAACTAAAAGCCAGCTCTAGAAGCCTGGTTTGGGGACTGGCCTGACCAAAGCCACTTCAGGAAGGACACAAACCAACAGAGAGAGGCAGGAAGGCAGGTAATACAAACCAACACCCATGCCATGGGCCTTCCAAACTGAAAGCACTGGCTCTGCAGTGACTGGGAGCCAGCTCTGGAGGCGTGGTTTGAGGCCTAGCCTCACTGAAGCCACTTCAGGAAGGGCACAAACAAGCAAACAGGAGAGGCAGGCCCCACTCCTCCACACTTTCACAAACACCCCACAACCATGGCCTGGGCCTGCCAAAACTGAAAGCCCGCTAAATGCTCAGCACTGACTGGGGAAGCCAGCTCTGGAGGCCTGTTTTGAGTTGTTAGCCTCACAAAAGCCACTTCAGGAAGGGCCCAATAGAGCAAACAGGAGAGGCAGGCCATGCTTCTCCACACACATTCACAAGCACCCCACACCCATGCCCTGGGCCACACCTGCCTGGAGGCTCAGCTTAGCTCTGTCTTCTGGAGTTGCCTCAAGGTCAGCTCGGTGCACCTGGGTTAGGTGTTCTCCACAAACAGGCTGCACCTGCGCATGGTCAGCGTTCCTCCAGGCTTCCCCACACAGACAAGCGGCGGCTGCCTGGTAGAACGGGTGTACAGAAGCCCAGGCCCACCACCGAGCCACAGTGAGCCTGACTAGCTTTGTAGGCCCGAACACAACTAGAGGGCCCTCAGAGAAAGGAGCTGCTTCCTAGCCTCAGTGGCAAGTCTGCTTGTTCCAGGCAGAACTGACCTAAACCAGTCCAGTGCACCTTGACCTCGCACTTCCTCTTTGCCCCTCCCCTCTTGATCTGTGATGTCCTATAAGCCCTGCCCCTTCACCTCACTTCCTGTCTCATGCTCCACCTCTTTCAAGCTGATGCTGCATAAGCCCCACCCCTGCAGCTCTCACTTCCACCCCCGTGCCCCTCCCCTCTCATGCTGTGATACCCCATAAACCAGGCCCCTTTAGCTCTAGCTTCCAGGCTCTTGCCCCGCCCCTCTGTGCTGTGATGCCACAAAAGCCCCACCCCTGCATCTCAGGCCCCACTCCTCCACACACTTCCACAGCCACCCTACAACCGTGGCATGGGCCTGCAAAGACAAAGCCATAGCTAAAAGGATCGGCATTGACGAAACCAGCTCCTGGTTTGAGGCCTAGCCTCACCAAAGCCACATCAGGAAGGGCCCAAAAGAGCAAACAGGGGAGGCAGGCTGCACTTCTCCACACACTTTCACAAACACCCCACACTCATTCCCTGGTCCCCACCTGGCAGGAAGCTCAGCTTAGCTCTGCTTGTCTTCCGGAGTTGCCTCAAGGTCAGCTCGGTGCACCTGGGTCCAGCCTTCTCCACCAACAAGCTGCATCTGCGCACGGTCGTCCAGGCTTCCCAACATGGAAAAGTGGCTGCTGCCTGGTGGGACGGGTGTATGGAAGCCCAGACCCACCACCAAACCACAGTGAGCCTGACCAGCTTTGTAGGCCCGAACACAACTAGAGGACCCTCAGAGAAAGGAGCTCTTCCTTAGCCACCTGGCAGGTCTGCTGGTTCAAGGCAGAGCAACCTAAACCAGTCCAGCGCCCAAGCTACGCCCCTTGACCTCTGACTTCCCCTCCCCTCTTGTTCTGTGTCACACCATAAGCACTGTCCCTTCACCTCTCACTTCCTTGCCCTTGGCCCTCCCCTCTCACGTTGTGATGCCCCAGAAGCACCGCCCATGCACCTCAAGCTTCCAGGTTCTTGCTCCACCTCCCCGCCCCCTAGATGCTCCTTCTGCCCCAGCACCTCACACTTACACACCCTTACCCCTCCCCTCTCCTGCTGTGATGCCCCACAAGCCACCCCCCCCTGCACCTCAGGCCCCACTCCTCCACACACATTCACAGCCAACCACAACCATTGCCTGGGGATGCCAAGGCTGAAAGCACAAGCACAAGCTAAAGCTAAAGGCTCCGAAGGCCTGGTTTGAGGCCAGCCTCAACAAAGTCACTTCAGGAAGGGCACAAATGAGCAAACACGAGAGGCAGGCCGTGCTCCTCCACACATTCATCCCCACCCCACAACCTTGGTCAGGGCCTGCCCCACCTCAGGACCTGGCCGCGGCCTCCACGGCGCCCTCCGGGGCCGGGCTTTCCCTCGGCCCCGCTCCGCCCTCGGCCCCCCGCCGGCTACGGGGCGACCACGGGCGACCCGGGACCACAGGCCCGGAGGGCCGGGCGCGGAGCACTCCCCTCAGGTCTCCGCCCGAGGCGGAAGGCCGCGCCGCCCGGGCCTCGGCGGCCCCGGCCCCGCACTGCGGCGGGAGCTGGGCGGGAGCTGGGCGGCGCCCGGCGTCCCGACGCCCCCACCTCCAGGACGGGGAGGGGCCGGGAGGGAGCCCGGGTCACCCCGCCGGAGGGAAGCGGGGAGGGCGGCGTGACTGTTTACCTTTCCTCCCGCCCGCGCCTCGCCCCGCGGGCCGGGCCCAGCGCCTCTCCCGGCGACCGCCACGCGCAGCCCTGGCCCCGGCCCAGGAAGCCCACGGTGACTCAGCGATTTCCCCACCGCCGATTCCCGCCTCTCCGGCCTCTCGTGTGAAATCTCGCGATATCGCCGATGGGTAGGCCCGGCGCCCGCCGCAGCTCCCAGCGCCCGGCCGTGGAGGGAAGTCGGGCCGTGCCCTTTGAGTAACTTTGGTTTACAATGAGTGAAGCAGCCGCCGGTGGCTCCCGCCCGCCGTCCCAGCTACTCAGGAGGCTGAGCTCTGAGAATTGCGGGGCAAGGCCAGCCCGGGCAGCCAAGTCCGTGAGCGTCTTGGGTGCTGACCCTGAGTGTTTGTGCTCAAGGCTGCAGCTCTACTTGCAGATTTGTGTGGTTGACTGGAGATAAGAATCTCATGGACTTTTCTGCCTGGCCTGGGCCGGCTTCGAACCATGATCCTCTGATCCCAGCCTCCTGAAAAGCTGGGACTAAAGGCAAAAGCCACCTGCACGCAGCTTTGTTCAAGTGGTAGAGCACTAGCCTTGCGCACAAACGCTCAGAGACAGTACCCAGGCCGTGAGTTCAAGTCCCAGGAACAGCATGAGTACATGCAGCACACGTGCATGTGCGTGTGCACACTCACACACAATCTTCTCTGTAGGTCTTAAAATTGCCAAGACTGCACCATCATGCATGTGTCACTGTAGGGAGCATTGGAAAGGAGTGTTCACCAGTGTTGTTAAGCGTAAGCCGCAGTTTATGGTTTCAAGGAGAAAATGAAGCATATGACCAAGGGTCATCAAATGTTTAAGAAGCACTGTGGGGGGCTGGGGATATAGCCTAGTGGCAAGAGTGCCTGCCTCGGATACACGAGGCCCTAGGTTCGATTCCCCAGCACCACATATACAGAAAACGGCCAGAAGGGGCGCTGTGGCTCAAGTGGCAGAGTGCTAGCCTTGAGCGGGAAGAAGCCAGGGACAGTGCTCAGGCCCTGAGTCCAAGGCCCAGGACTGGCAAAAAAAAAAAAAAAAAAAAAAAGAAGCACTTTGGGCTCACACCTGTAATCCCAGGAACTCAGGACACTGAGATTTAAGGATCATGGTTGGAAGCCACTCCAGGCAGAAAAGTCGATGAGAATCTCATCTCTAATTAACCACATTCTGACAGTAGGGTCTCTAGTATAACTAGGATGCTTCTTATAAAGTGGGACCTGGACAGATTTGCACAAAATGCTCTTTGGAGAAAATGCAGTATGAAAGAAAATAAAGGCTGCTCCTATTTCTGCTTTCTCTACAAAGTGTGTCGGAATTCAGAGTTCTTCAAGCTCTTCAGTACCTAGGACAGTGAACCAGAAATGATTAGGAAACATCTTACCTGATGCTGTCTTCTGTTTACCTTATGCTGTCTTCTGTACACCACTGGCCAGACTCAGACTCGAGTAAAGTTTTACAATACTTTCTTTACCAGATGTCCTGTCCTGTCAGTCCACAGCTTCTCAACACAAATGTAAGAGCAGTAATCAGAAAGCAAGGAGACACAGCTTGTAACCAGTGGCCCACACCTATACTCCTAGCTATTCAGAAGGCTGAGATCTGAAGATCGTGGTTTGAAGCCAGGCTATGCAGGAAAATAAGACTTATCAACTTAAATGTAGAACTGTAGCTCAAGTGGGAGAGTACTAACCTTGAGCAAAAATGTTCAGGGACAAAACACAATTCCTAAGTTAAGGATCCACCAACACACACACACACACACACACACACACACACACACTCTCTCTCTCTCTCTCTCTCACTCTCTCTCTCAAATAAAAACAGAGACTGGGTTTTAATACAAGTAATTTTGAAGCAATACCCTTGGAGAACTGTTACAGAAAAGGAGTACTGTAGACTCCATTTTGTCCTTGTTAGCATTTCCCTAGCCTCAGGGCCTCAGCTCCTCCCACTAGCCCCCAGATCCACCTATACCTAAGGAGCCACTCCTACTCCTACTCACTACCTACCTACTTCCCCTTTATCCCCAGAGAGAGAAGCTGCCACCTGCATAAGGTGCAGACTGCCACATAGCTCTACTCCGCAGAAAAGTGCGATGCTATATAGGCGACAGAGGAAAAACAAAACAAAAAGTCACACAGAAGCTCCTTACTAGAAAACTTTAGTAAAACCAGTCTTAAGGGAACTGATTGGGTAAAGGGATGAGGTTCAGTGTTGAGTTGCTTGCCTAGCTTGTAGGAGGCCTTGAAACACAATAAATTTTAAATTCATCAAAAAGAAAATTAAATGCCTTTCAATGTGGAACAAATTGTGTTTAAGAGCTATGTAATAAAAATAAAATGTTTCCCACACAGCTCCTCAGCCCCTAACCCACAATCACAGCAGGACAAGACCAAAAGCAAAACTGAATGCATAGCAAAGACTCAGAGGCTTCGGCAGGGGCCTAGGGTCACTGAAGTTGTTACAAAGCAGGACAAAATAGGCTGCCCTTCCTCACACATGCCTTCACCTCGTTCTCCAGGCCCCAGGATGGATATGAAAGTATAAATGAAAACTTGATGTAGACTTGAAGAGAGGCCAGGGGCCTGGGCAAGGCATAAGTTCTCCAGAGCAGGTTCTAATGGGGGCCATCCACACTGTTCTACCTTGGGCTATCGAGCCAGAACCTCTATTCATGATTCCAAGCTTCCAGGCTCTACAGTTTTTATTCTGACACTCTGTGCATTTTCTCTTCAAAATGCCTACAAAGGCTGGAAATCATGAAGATCAAAGGCGGCATAAAAAGAACCAGGGCTAAGAGCTGAGGTACTTGCCTAGCTTGTGGAAGGTCATGGAACACAATACCACTGGAACTCACAAAAAAGAAAGTGAAATACTTTTGTATGCCTAATAAAATGTGGCTCACTCCTGTCATCCTAGCTACTCAAGAGGCAGAGACGAGAGGATCCAGGTTCAAAGCCAGCTCAGGCAGGAAAGTTCTAAGACTGTTATCTCCAATGACCAACCAGAAAACCAGAAGTGGCGCTGTGACTCAGGTGATAGAGCACTAGTCTTCAGCCGAAGACCTTGAGGACAGAACTCAGGCACACAGTTCACACCTCACATCCAGCAAAGAAAAACATTTAAATAAATAAAAGTTTTAAAATAAATGTGTGTAAGAAAGACCTATATGATAAAAATGAAAATATTTTTTTGCCAATCCTAGAGCTTGAACTCATGCTCTAGGCACTGTCCCTGAGCTTCTTTTGCTCAAAGGAAGTACTCTACCACTTGAGCCACATCAACACTTGCTGCTTTTTCTGTTTGTGCTGCTGAGGAATCCAACAGAGGGTTTGATGAATGCTAGGCGAGCACCCTACCACTAAGCCACATTCCCACCCCCAAATATCTTTTTGTGCTGGTCCTGGGGCTTGAACTCAGGCATGAGCCCTCTACAACTTGAGACACAGCTCTGCTTCCACTAGAGGTTTTTTGTTGTTGATTGGTGATATAGAGCCTCATGGACTTTGCTACCAGGGCTGGATTCATACTGCAATCAACAGATTTTGGCCTCCTGAGTACATAGGATTACAGGCATAAGGAAAAAACATTTTCCACACATCCCCTCCACCCTAAACTCCGTGCCCTCTGCAAGACCTGGATTGGGGCCTATGTTCTCCTAACCAAGATTTGTTGGGGTCCACGGAGCCCATCCTACATTGGACTGGACACCTACCATTCCAACGCTCAACACTTAGGCCTCTCCTCTGTTGAGTGGGATCAAAGCCATGGATGATGGAAGGAAAAACAGGAAAAGGCCATTTAGGCCACACTTTCTGCTCCTGCCTTCTGCTACCTCCATCCAGCTCCTAATGAGACATCTCACGCCAGGCCTGGGGGCAGTGATGGCCCACTGAGACCACCATGGGACAAGACTCAGCATAAAGGTGCTTGCCTGCCTGGCATGGAATGCTCCAAAAACTACACAAAATACCTTGGTATGCCAAGTAAAATGTGCAATAAACAAGAGAGGCAGGCTGAACTTCACCACACACTTTCACAAATACCCCAACACCCATGCCCTGAGCCTGCCTAGACTGGAATCACCATCTAAAGTCTCTGCAGTGACTGGAAGCCTGGATCCAGAAGCCTGGTTTGGGACTGTTGTAATGTAAATTATCAGAGAAACCACATTCTGAAGGATCCAATCTTGGAGTCATTATTAGAATGCAAATAGTCTATAGGCAGGCAATTGTTACAATGGCCTGCTGCCCCCAAATATATTTATCACTGTTAGGAAACAGGCTAGAGAGGAAAGAAAGAACAAAAACTATACTAACAAACTAATTCAGCTCCAAGAGCTGATTTGGGACACCATGTTGACCAGAGATGAGACAGGAGACAGGACACAGGATGCAAACACGGAGATGTATGGGATGGTATAATGGCACCAGTGGTTGTCTGGGCCTAAATATGGTAAAGTCAGGGGACAGGGTAATAGGAAGCTGCTATTCACAAGCACTGGACTGACAGGTTCAGTAACCTACAAGGGAAGTACTCACACCTGTCTCCAGGAATTCAGGCACAACCATCAACAGGGGGTCAGAATTCCCTCCCTCCACCATGAAGAAGAGATGCCAGACCCTACAATTCAACATGTGGCCAAGATGGCACCGGAGAGACCTGACCTCCTTACTTCAGGGCCTAGCCACCCTGAAGCCACTACAGGAAGGCCACAAACGAACAAACAAGAGAGGAAGGCCGCACTTCTGCACACACAAACACCGCACACCCATGTTCTGGACCTGAAAGTGCCAGCTAAAAGTTTGACAATGACTGAAGCCGGCTATGGACGCCTGGTTTGGGGACTGGCCTCGCCCAAGCCACTTTAGGAGAAGCAGATGGTATTTCTCCACACTGTCCCTCACCTGTATCCATGCCCTGGGCCTGCCTAGACTGAAAGTGCCAACTAAAAGCCAGCTCTAGAAGCCTGGTTTGGGGACTGGCCTGACCAAAGCCACTTCAGGAAGGACACAAACCAACAGAGAGAGGCAGGAAGGCAGGTAATACAAACCAACACCCATGCCATGGGCCTTCCAAACTGAAAGCACTGGCTCTGCAGTGACTGGGAGCCAGCTCTGGAGGCGTGGTTTGAGGCCTAGCCTCACTGAAGCCACTTCAGGAAGGGCACAAACAAGCAAACAGGAGAGGCAGGCCCCACTCCTCCACACTTTCACAAACACCCCACAACCATGGCCTGGGCCTGCCAAAACTGAAAGCCCGCTAAATGCTCAGCACTGACTGGGGAAGCCAGCTCTGGAGGCCTGTTTTGAGTTGTTAGCCTCACAAAAGCCACTTCAGGAAGGGCCCAATAGAGCAAACAGGAGAGGCAGGCCATGCTTCTCCACACACATTCACAAGCACCCCACACCCATGCCCTGGGCCACACCTGCCTGGAGGCTCAGCTTAGCTCTGTCTTCTGGAGTTGCCTCAAGGTCAGCTCGGTGCACCTGGGTTAGGTGTTCTCCACAAACAGGCTGCACCTGCGCATGGTCAGCGTTCCTCCAGGCTTCCCCACACAGACAAGCGGCGGCTGCCTGGTAGAACGGGTGTACAGAAGCCCAGGCCCACCACCGAGCCACAGTGAGCCTGACTAGCTTTGTAGGCCCGAACACAACTAGAGGGCCCTCAGAGAAAGGAGCTGCTTCCTAGCCTCAGTGGCAAGTCTGCTTGTTCCAGGCAGAACTGACCTAAACCAGTCCAGTGCACCTTGACCTCGCACTTCCTCTTTGCCCCTCCCCTCTTGATCTGTGATGTCCTATAAGCCCTGCCCCTTCACCTCACTTCCTGTCTCATGCTCCACCTCTTTCAAGCTGATGCTGCATAAGCCCCACCCCTGCAGCTCTCACTTCCACCCCCGTGCCCCTCCCCTCTCATGCTGTGATACCCCATAAACCAGGCCCCTTTAGCTCTAGCTTCCAGGCTCTTGCCCCGCCCCTCTGTGCTGTGATGCCACAAAAGCCCCACCCCCTGCATCTCAGGCCCCACTCCTCCACACACTTCCACAGCCACCCTACAACCGTGGCATGGGCCTGCAAAGACAAAGCCATAGCTAAAAGGATCGGCATTGACGAAACCAGCTCCTGGTTTGAGGCCTAGCCTCACCAAAGCCACATCAGGAAGGGCCCAAAAGAGCAAACAGGGGAGGCAGGCTGCACTTCTCCACACACTTTCACAAACACCCCACACTCATTCCCTGGTCCCCCACCTGGCAGGAAGCTCAGCTTAGCTCTGCTTGTCTTCCGGAGTTGCCTCAAGGTCAGCTCGGTGCACCTGGGTCCAGCCTTCTCCACCAACAAGCTGCATCTGCGCACGGTCGTCCAGGCTTCCCAACATGGAAAAGTGGCTGCTGCCTGGTGGGACGGGTGTATGGAAGCCCAGACCCACCACCAAACCACAGTGAGCCTGACCAGCTTTGTAGGCCCGAACACAACTAGAGGACCCTCAGAGAAAGGAGCTCTTCCTTAGCCACCTGGCAGGTCTGCTGGTTCAAGGCAGAGCAACCTAAACCAGTCCAGCGCCCAAGCTACGCCCCTTGACCTCTGACTTCCCCTCCCCTCTTGTTCTGTGTCACACCATAAGCACTGTCCCTTCACCTCTCACTTCCTTGCCCTTGGCCCTCCCCTCTCACGTTGTGATGCCCCAGAAGCACCGCCCATGCACCTCAAGCTTCCAGGTTCTTGCTCCACCTCCCCGCCCCCTAGATGCTCCTTCTGCCCCAGCACCTCACACTTACACACCCTTACCCCTCCCCTCTCCTGCTGTGATGCCCCACAAGCCACCCCCCCCTGCACCTCAGGCCCCACTCCTCCACACACATTCACAGCCAACCACAACCATTGCCTGGGGATGCCAAGGCTGAAAGCACAAGCACAAGCTAAAGCTAAAGGCTCCGAAGGCCTGGTTTGAGGCCAGCCTCAACAAAGTCACTTCAGGAAGGGCACAAATGAGCAAACACGAGAGGCAGGCCGTGCTCCTCCACACATTCATCCCCACCCCACAACCTTGGTCAGGGCCTGCCCCACCTCAGGACCTGGCCGCGGCCTCCACGGCGCCCTCCGGGGCCGGGCTTTCCCTCGGCCCCGCTCCGCCCTCGGCCCCCCCGCCGGCTACGGGGCGACCACGGGCGACCCGGGACCACAGGCCCGGAGGGCTGGGCGCGGAGCACTCCCCTCAGGTCTCCGCCCGAGGCGGAAGGCCGCGCCGCCCGGGCCTCGGCGGCCCCGGCCCCGCACTGCGGCGGGAGCTGGGCGAGAGCTGGGCGGCGCCCGGCGTCCCGACGCCCCCACCTCCAGGACGGGGAGGGGCCGGGAGGGAGCCCGGGTCACCCCGCCGGAGGGAAGCGGGGAGGGCGGCGTGACTGTTTACCTTTCCTCCCGCCCGCGCCTCGCCCCGCGGGCCGGGCCCAGCGCCTCTCCCGGCGACCGCCACGCGCAGCCCTGGCCCCGGCCCAGGAAGCCCGCGGTGACTCAGCGATTTCCCCACCGCCGATTCCCGCCTCTCCGGCCTCTCGTGTGAAATCTCGCGATATCGCCGATGGGTAGGCCCGGCGCCCGCCGCAGCTCCCAGCGCCCGGCCGTGGAGGGAAGTCGGGCCGTGCCCTTTGAGTAACTTTGGTTTACAATGAGTGAAGCAGCCGCCGGTGGCTCCCGCCCGCCGTCCCAGCTACTCAGGAGGCTGAGCTCTGAGAATTGCGGGGCAAGGCCAGCCCGGGCAGCCAAGTCCGTGAGCGTCTTGGGTGCTGGCCCTGAGTGTTTGTGCTCAAGGCTGCAGCTCTACTTGCAGATTTGTGTGGTTGACTGGAGATAAGAATCTCATGGACTTTTCTGCCTGGCCTGGGCCGGCTTCGAACCATGATCCTCTGATCCCAGCCTCCTGAAAAGCTGGGACTAAAGGCAAAAGCCACCTGCACGCAGCTTTGTTCAAGTGGTAGAGCACTAGCCTTGCGCACAAACGCTCAGAGACAGTACCCAGGCCGTGAGTTCAAGTCCCAGGAACAGCATGAGTACATGCAGCACACGTGCATGTGCGTGTGCACACTCACACACAATCTTCTCTGTAGGTCTTAAAATTGCCAAGACTGCACCATCATGCATGTGTCACTGTAGGGAGCATTGGAAAGGAGTGTTCACCAGTGTTGTTAAGTGTAAGCTGCAGTTTATGGTTTCAAGGAGAAAATGAAGCATATGACCAAGGGTCATCAAATGTTTAAGAAGCACTGTGGGGGGCTGGGGATATAGCCTAGTGGCAAGAGTGCCTGCCTCGGATACACGAGGCCCTAGGTTCGATTCCCCAGCACCACATATACAGAAAACGGCCAGAAGGGGCGCTGTGGCTCAAGTGGCAGAGTGCTAGCCTTGAGCGGGAAGAAGCCAGGGACAGTGCTCAGGCCCTGAGTCCAAGGCCCAGGACTGGCAAAAAAAAAAAAAAAAAAGAAGCACTTTGGGCTCACACCTGTAATCCCAGCAACTCAGGACACTGAGATTTAAGGATCATGGTTGGAAGCCACTCCAGGCAGAAAAGTCGATGAGAATCTCATCTCTAATTAACCACATTCTGACAGTAGGGTCTCTAGTATAACTAGGATGCTTCTTATAAAGTGGGACCTGGACAGATTTGCACAAAATGCTCTTTGGAGAAAATGCAGTATGAAAGAAAATAAAGGCTGCTCCTATTTCTGCTTTCTCTACAAAGTGTGTCGGAATTCAGAGTTCTTCAAGCTCTTCAGTACCTAGGACAGTGAACCAGAAATGATTAGGAAACATCTTACCTGATGCTGTCTTCTGTTTACCTTATGCTGTCTTCTGTACACACTGGCCAGACTCAGACTCGAGTAAAGTTTTACAATACTTTCTTTACCAGATGTCCTGTCCTGTCAGTCCACAGCTTCTCAACACAAATGTAAGAGCAGTAATCAGAAAGCAAGGAGACACAGCTTGTAACCAGTGGCCCACACCTATACTCCTAGCTATTCAGAAGGCTGAGATCTGAAGATCGTGGTTTGAAGCCAGGCTATGCAGGAAAATAAGACTTATCAACTTAAATGTAGAACTGTAGCTCAAGTGGGAGAGTACTAACCTTGAGCAAAAATGTTCAGGGACAAAACACAATTCCTAAGTTAAGGATCCACCAACACACACACACACACACACACACACACTCTCTCTCTCTCTCTCTCTCTCTCTCTCTCTCTCTCTCTCAAAAAAAAACAGAGACTGGGTTTTAATACAAGTAATTTTGAAGCAATACCCTTGGAGAACTGTTACAGAAAAGGAGTACTGTAGACTCCATTTTGTCCTTGTTAGCATTTCCCTAGCCTCAGGGCCTCAGCTCCTCCCACTAGCCCCCAGATCCACCTATACCTAAGGAGCCACTCCTACTCACTACCTACCTACTTCCCCTTTATCCCCAGAGATAGAAGCTGCCACCTGCATAAGGTGCAGACTGCCACATAGCTCTCTCCCGTGGGAACTATAGCCCCACTAATAAACCTTCTTAGGAACCTTTTTCTCCTGTCTGTGATTATCTCCACATGGTCCTCTGGGATGGCCGGGACAGATCCTTTCAGTTCTCAGCAGGACTCTCCTTTTAGTTTATTTTAATTTTGGTTTTGTTTTGCCAGTCCTGGGCCTTGGACTCAGGGCCTGAGCACTGTCCCTGGCTCCTTTTTGATCAAGGCTAGAGCACTCTACCACTTGAGCCACAGCGCCCCTTCTGGATTTTTCTATATATGTGGTGCTGAGGAATCGAACCCAGGGCTTCATGTGATTTTTAATTTTGATACTATCATTTTATATGACCAAAAGCACATAGGCATTGCACCTTTGTATTCCTCCCCTTACTATCATCCTTTAGTTTCACAGTGTGTGACTGCATAGTTATTTCATTGTGTGTGGTGTGCACACGCCTGTCCTTGTGCTTGAATGTAAGGCCTGGGCTTTTTTGTATTTCTTTTGGGGGGGGGGGCGGGACTCAAGGATGATGTTCTATCAGTTAATCCACAGCTCTGCTTTCAGATTTCTGGTAGTTCACTGGAGGTGTCAGATGGACTTTTCTGCCCCGGGCTGCTTCCAACTGTGACCCTCAGATCTCAGCACCACAGCAGGCGGGATCACAGGTGTGAGCCCCCACCTCCCTTCCTGTTCGGTTTGTGAACTAGTCTCTGCCCCTCCACCCTTCAACCTCCCAAGTCCTAAATTACAGGCATCCGGCACCACAGCCACTCAGTCTCTCTCTCCCAAATCTGGTCCACTTCTCCTTAGTCGCAGAGCCGGGACCGGCCTGGGGCCCCCGCCGGCGACCCTCCGGAAGGACCTGGCCGCGGCCTCCACGGCGCCCTCCGGGGCCGGGCTTTCCCTCGGCCCCGCTCCGCCCTCGGCCCCCCCGCCGGCTACGGGGGCTACCACGGGCGACCCGGGACCGCAGGCCGGAGGGCCGGGCGCGGGGCACTCCCCTCAGGTCTCCGCCCGAGGCGGAAGGCCGCGCCGCCCGGGCCTCGGCGGCCCCGGCCCCGCACTGCAGCGGGAGCTGGGCGGGAGCTGGGCGGCGCCCGGCGTCCCGACGCCCACACCTCCAGGACGGGGAGGGGCCGGGAGGGAGCCCGGGTCACCCCGCCGGAGGGAAGCGGGGAGGGCGGCGTGACTGTTTACCTTTCCTCCCGCCCGCGCCTCGCCCCGCGGGCCGGGCCCAGCGCCTCTCCCCGGCGACCGCCACGCGCAGCCCTGGCCCCGGCCCAGGAAGCCCGCGGTGACTCAGCGATTTCCCCACCGCCGATTCCCGCCTCTCCGGCCTCTCGTGTGAAATCTCGCGATATCGCCGATGGGTAGGCCCGGAGCCCGCCGCAGCTCCCAGCTTCCGGCTGTGGAGGGAAGTCGGGCCGTGCCCTTTGAGTAACTTTGGTTTACAATGAGTGAAGCAGCCGCCGGTGGCTCCCGCCCGCCGTCCCAGCTACTCAGGAGGCTGAGCTCTGAGAATTGCGGGGCAAGGCCAGCCCGGGCAGCCAAGTCGTGAGTGTCTTGGGTGCTGGCCCTGAGTGTTTGTGCTCAAGGCTGCAGCTCTACTTGCAGATTTGTGTGGTTGACTGGAGATAAGAATCTCATGGACTTTTCTGCCTGGCTGGGCCGGCTTCGAACCATGATCCTCTGATCCCAGCCTCCTGAAAAGCTGGGACTAAAGGCAAAAGCCACCTGCACGCAGCTTTGTTCAAGTGGTAGAGCACTAGCCTTGCGCACAAACGCTCAGAGACAGTACCCAGGGCCGTGAGTTCAAGTCCCAGGAACAGCATGAGTACATGCAGCACACGTGCATGTGCGTGTGCACACTCACACACAATCTTCTCTGTAGGTCTTAAAATTGCCAAGACTGCACCATCATGCATGTGTCACTGTAGGAGCATTGGAAAGGAGTGTTCACCAGTGTTGTTAAGTGTAAGCTGCAGTTTATGGTTTCAAGGAGAAGAATGAAGCATATGACCAAGGGTCAATCAAATGTTTAAGAAGCACTGTGGGGGGCTGGGGATATAGCCTAGTGGCAAGAGTGCCTGCCTCGGATACACGAGGCCCTAGGTTCGATTCCCCAGCACCACATATACAGAAAACGGCCAGAAGGGGCGCTGTGGCTCAAGTGGCAGAGTGCTAGCCTTGAGCGGGAAGAAGCCAGGGACAGTGCTCAGGCCCTGAGTCCAAGGCCCAGGACTGGCAAAAAAAAAAAAAAAAAAAAAGAAGCAACTTTGGGCTCACACCTGTAATCCCAGGAACTCAGGACACTGAGATTTAAGGATCATGGTTGGAAGCCACTCCAGGCAGAAAAGTCGATGAGAATCTCATCTCTAATTAACCACATTCTGACAGTAGGGTCTCTAGTATAACTAGGATGCTTCTTATAAAGTGGGACCTGGACAGATTTGCACAAAATGCTCTTTGGAGAAAATGCAGTATGAAAGAAAATAAAGCTGCTCCTATTTCTGCTTTCTCTACAAAGTGTGTCAGAATTCAGAGTTCTTCAAGCTCTTCAGTGCCTAGGACAGTGAACCAGAAATGATTAGGAAACATCTTACCTGATGCTGTCTTCTGTTTACCTTATGCTGTCTTCTGTACACACTGGCCAGACTCAGACTCGAGTAAAGTTTTACAATACTTTCTTTACCAGATGTCCTGTCCTGTCAGTCCACAGCTTCTCAACACAAATATAAGAGCAGTAATCAGAAAGCAAGGAGACACAGCTTGTAACCAGTGGCCCACACCTATACTCCTAGCTATTCAGAAGGCTGAGATCTGAAGATCGTGGTTTGAAGCCAGGCTATGCAGGAAAATAAGACTTATCAACTTAAATGTAGAACTGTAGCTCAAGTGGGAGAGTACTAACCTTGAGCAAAAATGTTCAGGGACAAAACACAATTCCTAAGTTAAGGATCGACCAACACACACACACACACACACACACACACACACACACTCTCTCTCTCTCTCTCTCTCTCTCTCTCACTCTCTCTCTCAAAAAAAGAGACTGGGTTTTAATACAAGTAATTTTGAAGCAATACCCTTGGAGAACTGTTACAGAAAAGGAGTACTGTAGACTCCATTTTGTCCTTGTTAGCATTTCCCTAGCCTCAGGGCCTCAGCTCCTCCCACTAGCCCCCAGATCCACCTATACCTAAGGAGCCACTCCTACTCACTACCTACCTACTTCCCCTTTATCCCCAGAGAGAGAAGCTGCCACCTGCATAAGGTGCAGACTGCACATAGCTCTCTCTCCCGTGGGAACTATAGCCCCACTAATAAACCTTCTTAGGAACCTTTTTCTCCTGTCTGTGATTATCTCCACATGGTCCTCTGGGATGGCCGGGAAAGATCCTTTCAGTTCTCAGCAGGACTCTCCTTTTAGTTTATTTTTAATTTTGTTTTGTTTTGCCAGTCCTGGGCCTTGGACTCAGGGCCTGAGCACTGTCCCTGGCTCCTTTTTGATCAAGGCTAGAGCACTCTACCACTTGAGCCACAGTGCCCCTTCTGGATTTT
>NW_025956756.1:0-46202 GCF_023159225.1 Perognathus longimembris pacificus | reverse complement strand
CCTACCCCCTTCGTAAGTGCAGGTCCTAAATGAGCTTTTTTCTCTGTTCCCCTCACCACAATCCAGATTCTTTTGGGGAGTTACCAGTACAGTAACCATACCAGGAAGTACTTAATTTATTAAGCTACTGCTTTTCTTAATCTCAGTGGAGATATTTACTGATAAACAGCTACCTACGCAGCATGTTCATGTCGTTCCTAAATGAGCTTTTATCTCTCTCCCCTCACCACAAATCAGATTCTTCTGAGGAGTTCCCAGTACATTATCCTTTCCCCTGTGTAATTACCTTAACAAGATGCAGCTGTTTTTATTCTCAGAAGCTTTACTCCCTGATATACAGCTGCCTACCCCCTTCGTAAGTGCAGGTCCTAATGAGCTTTTTTCTCTGCTCCCTCAACACAATCCAGATTCTTTTGGGGAGTTACCAGTACAGTAACCATACCAGGAAGTACTTAATTTATTAAGCTACTGCTTTTCTAAAGCTCAGTGGAGATATTTACTGATAAACAGCTACCTACGCAGCAGGTTCATGTCGTTCCTAAATGAGCTTTTATCTCTCTCCCCTCACCACAAATCAGATTCTTCTGAGGAGTTCCCAGTACTTTATCCTTTCTCCTGTGTAATTACCTAACAAGCTCCAGCTGTTTTTATTCTCAGAAGGTTTACTCCCTGATGTACAGCTGCCTACCCCCTTCGTAAGTGCAGGTCCCTAAATGAGCTTTTTTCTCTGTTCCCTCACCACAATCCAGATTCTTTTGGAGAGTTTACCAGTACAGTAACCATACCAGGAAGTACTTAATTTATTAAGCTACTGCTTTTCTTAATCTCAGAGGAGATATTTACTGATAAAACAGCTACCTACGCAGGCATGTTCATGTCGTTCCTAAATGAGCTTTTATCTCTCTCCCCTCACCACAAATCAGATTCTTCTGAGGAGTTCCCAGTACATTATCCTTTCCCCTGTGTAATTACCTTAACAAGCTCCAGCTGTTTTTATTCTCAGAAGGTTTACTCCCTGATATACAGCTGCCTACCCCCTTCGTAAGTGCAGGTCCTAAATGAGCTTTTTTCTCTGTTCCCTCACCACAATCCAGATTCTTTTGGGGAGTTACCAGTACAGTAACCATACCAGGAAGTACTTAATTTATTAAGCTACTGCTTTTCTTAATCTCAGTGGAGATATTTACTGATAAACAGCTACCTACGCAGCATGTTCATGTCGTTTCCTAAATGAGCTTTTATCTCTCTCCCCTCACCACAAATCAGATTCTTCTGAGGAGTTCCCAGTACATTATCCTTTCCCCTGTGTAATTACCTTAACAAGCTGCAGCTGTTTTTATTCTCAGAAGCTTTACTCCCTGATATACAGCTGCCTACCCCCTTCGTAAGTGCAGGTCCTAAATGAGCTTTTTCTCTGTTGCCTCACCACAATCCAGATTCTTTTGGGGAGTTACCAGTACAGTAACCATACCAGGAAGTACTTAATTTATTAAGCTACTGCTTTTCTTAATCCTCAGTGGAGATATTTACTGATAAACAGCTACCTACGCAGCATGTTCCTGTCGTTCCTAAATGACCTTTTATCTCTCTCCCCTCACCAAAAATCAGATTCATCTGAGGAGTTCCCAGTACATTATCCTTTCCCCTGTGTAATTACCTTAACAAGCTCCAGCTGTTTTTATTCTCAGAAGGTTTACTCCCTGATATACAGCTGCTACCCCCTTCGTAAGTGCAGGTCCTAAATGAGCTTTTTTCTCTGTTCCCTCACCACAATCCAGATTCTTTTGGGGAGTTACCAGTACAGTAACCATACCAGGAAGTACTTAATTTATTAAGCTACTGCTTTTCTTAATCTCAGTGGAGATATTTACTGATAAACAGCTACCTACGCAGCATGTTCATGTCGTTCTAAATGAGCTTTTATCTCTCTCCCCTCACCACAAATCAGATTCTTCTGAGGAGTTCCCAGTACATTATCCTTTCCCCTGTGTAATTACCTTAACAAGCTGCAGCTGTTTTTATTCTCAGAAGGTTTACTCCCTGATATACAGCTGCCTACCCCCTTCGTAAGTGCAGGTCCTAATGAGCTTTTTTCTCTGTTCCCTCACCACAATCCAGATTCTTTTGGGGAGTTACCAGTACAGTAACCATACCAGGAAGTACTTAATTTATTAAGCTACTGCTTTTCTTAATCTCAGTGGAGATATTTACTGATAAACAGCTACCTACGCAGCATGTTCATGTCGTTCCTAAATGAGCTTTTATCTCTCTCCCCTCACCACAAATCAGATTCTTCTGAGGAGTTCCCAGTACATTATCCTTTCCCCTGGTGTAATTACCTTAACAAGCTCCAGCTGTTTTTATTCTCAGAAGGTTTAGTCCCTGATATACAGCTGCCTACCCCCTTCGTAAGTGCAGGTCCTAAATGAGCTTTTTTCTCTGTTCCCTCACCACAATCCAGATTCTTTTGGGGAGTTACCAGTACAGTAACCATACCAGGAAGTACTTAATTTATTAAGCTACTTCTTTTCTTAATCTCAGTGGAGATATTTACTGATAAACAGCTACCTACGCAGCATGTTCATGTCGTTCCTAAATGAGCTTTTATCTCTCTCCCCTCACCACAAATCAGATTCTTCTGAGGAGTTCCCAGTACATTATCCTTTCCCCTGTGTAATTACTTTAACAAGCTCCAGCTGTTTTTATTCTCAGAAGGTTTACTCCCTGATATACAGCTGCCTAATCCCTTCGTAAGTGCAGGTCCTAAATGAGCTTTTTTCTCTGTTCCCTCACCAAAATCCAGATTCTTTTGGGGAGTTACCAGTACAGTAACCATACCAGGAAGTACTTAATTTATTAAGGTACTGCTTTTCTTAATCTCAGTGGAGATATTTACTGATAAACAGCTACCTACGCAGCATGTTCATGTCGTTCCTAAATGAGCTTTTATCTCTCTCCCCTCACCACAAATCAGATTCTTCTGAGGAGTTCCCAGTACATTATCCTTTCCCCTGTGTAATTACCTTAACAAGCTCCAGCTGTTTTTATTCTCAGAAGCTTTACTCCCTGATATACAGCTGCCTACCCCCTTCGTAAGTGCAGGTCCTAAATGAGCTTTTTTCTCTGTTCCCTCACCACAATCCAGATTCTTTTGGGGAGTTACCAGTACAGTAACCATACCATGAAGTACTTAATTTATTAAGCTACTGCTTTTCTTAATCTCAGTGGAGATATTTACTGATAAACAGCTACCTACGCAGCATGTTCATGTCGTTCCTAATGAGCTTTTATCTCTCTCCCCTCACCACAAATCAGATTCTTCTGAGGAGTTCCCAGTACATTATCCTTTCCCCTGTGTAATTACCTTAACAAGATGCAGCTGTTTTTATTCTCAGAAGCTTTACTCCCTGATATACAGCTGCCTACCCCCTTCGTAAGTGCAGGTCCTAAATGAGCTTTTTTTCTCTGCTCCCTCACCACAATCCAGATTCTTTTGGAGAGTTACCAGTACAGTACCATACCAGGAAGTACTTAATTTATTAAGCTACTGCTTTTCTTAATCTCAGAGGAGATATTTACTGATAAACAGCTACCTACGCAGCATGTTCATGTCGTTCCTAAATGAGCTTTTATCTCTCTCCCCTCACCACAAATCAGATTCTTCTGAGGAGTTCCCAGTACATTATCCTTTCCCCTGTGTAATTACCTTAACTAGCTCCAGCTGTTTTTATTCTCAGAAGGTTTACTCCCTGATATACAGCTGCCTACCCCCTTCGTAAGTGCAGGTCCTAAATGAGCTTTTTTCTCTGTTCCCTCACCACAATCCAGATTCTTTTGGGGAGTTACCAGTACAGTAACCATACCAGGAAGTACTTAATTTATTAAGCTACTGCTTTTCTTAATCTCAGTGGAGATATTTACTGATAAACAGCTACCTACGCAGCATGTTCATGTCGTTCCTAAATGAGCTTTTATCTCTCTCCCCTCACCACAAATCAGATTCTTCTGAGGAGTTCCCAGTACATTATCCTTTCCCCTGTGTAATTACCTTAACAAGCTGCAGCTGTTTTTATTCTCAGAAGCTTTACTCCCTGATATACAGCTGCCTACCCCCCTTCGTAAGTGGCAGGTCCTAAATGAGCTTTTTTCTCTCTTCCCTCACCACAATCCAGATTCTTTTGGGGAGTTACCAGTACAGTAACCATACCAGGAAGTACTTAATTTATTAAGGCTACTGCTTTTCTTAATCTCAGTGGAGATATTTACTGATAAACAGCTACCTACGCAGCATGTTCCTGTCGTTCCTAAATGAGCTTTTATCTCTCTCCCCTCACCACAAATCAGATTCTTCTGAGGAGTTCCCAGTACATTAATCCTTTCCCCTGTGTAATTACCTTAACAAGCTCCAGCTGTTTTTATTCTCAGCAGGTTTACTCCCTGATATACAGCTGCCTACCCCCTTCGTAAGTGCAGGTCCCAAATGAGCTTTTTTCTCTGTTCCCTCACCACAATCCAGATTCTTTTGGGGAGTTACCAGTACAGTAACCATACCAGGAAGTACTTAATTTATTAAGCTACTGCTTTTCTTAATCTCAGTGGAGATATTTACTGATAAACAGCTACCTACGCAGCATGTTCATGTCGTTCCTAAATGAGCTTTTATCTCTCTCCCCTCACCACAAATCAGATTATTCTGAGGAGTTCCCCAGTACATTATCCTTTCCCCTGTGTAATTACCTTAACAAGCTGCAGCTGTTTTTATTCTCAGAAGTTTTACTCCCTGATATACAGCTGCCTACCCCCTTCGTAAGTGCAGGTCCTAAATGAGCTTTTTTCTCTGTTCCCTCACCACAATCCAGATTCTTTTGGGGAGTTACCAGTACAGTAACCATACCAGGAAGTACTTAATTTATTAAGCTACTGCTTTTCTTAATCTCAGTGGAGATATTTACTGATAAACAGCTACCTACGCAGCATGTTCATGTCGTTCCTAAATGAGCTTTTATCTCTCTCCCCTCACCACAAATCAGATTCTTCTGAGGAGTTCCCAGTACATTATCCTTTCCCCTGTGTAATTACCTTAACAAGCTGCAGCTGTTTTTATTCTCAGAAGCTTTACTCCCTGATATACAGCTGCCTACCCCCTTCGTAAGTGCAGGTCCTAAATGAGCTTTTTTCTCTGTTCCCTCACCACAATCCAGATTCTTTTGGGGAGTTACCAGTACAGTAACCATACCAGGAAGTACTTAATTTATTAAGCTACTGCTTTTCTTAATCTCAGTGGAGATATTTACTGATAAACAGCTACCTACGCAGCATAGTTCATGTCGTTCCTAAATGAGCTTTTATCTCTCTCCCCTCACCACAAATCAGATTCTTCTGAGGAGTTCCCAGTACATTATCCTTTCCCCTGTGTAATTACCTTAACAAGATGCAGCTGTTTTTATTCTCAGAAGCTTTACTCCCTGATATACAGCTGCCTACCCCCTTCGTAAGTGCAGGTCCTAAATGAGCTTTTTTCTCTGCTCCCTCACCACAATCCAGATTCTTTTGGGGAGTTACCAGTACAGTAACCATACCAGGAAGTACTTAATTTATTAAGCTACTGCTTTTCTAAAGCTCAGTGGAGATATTTACTGATAAACAGCTACCTACGCAGCAGGTTCATGTCGTTCCTAAATGAGCTTTTATCTCTCTCCCCTCACCACAAATCAGATTCTTCTGAGGAGTTCCCAGTACTTTATCCTTTCTCCTGTGTAATTACCTTAACAAGCTCCAGCTGTTTTTATTCTCAGAAGGTTTACTCCCTGATGTACAGCTGCCTACCCCCTTCGTAAGTGCAGGTCCTAAATGAGCTTTTTTCTCTGTTCCCTCACCACAATCCAGATTCTTTTGGAGAGTTACCAGTACAGTAACCATACCAGGAAGTACTTAATTTATTAAGCTACTGCTTTTCTTAATCTCAGAGGAGATATTTACTGATAAACAGCTACCTACGCAGCATGTTCATGTCGTTCCTAAATGAGCTTTTATCTCTCTCCCCTCACCACAAATCAGATTCTTCTGAGGAGTTCCCAGTACATTATCCTTTCCCCTGTGTAATTACCTTAACAAGCTCCAGCTGTTTTTATTCTCAGAAGGTTTACTCCCTGATATACAGCTGCCTACCCCCTTCGTAAGTGCAGGTCCTAAATGAGCTTTTTTCTCTGTTCCCTCACCACAATCCAGATTCTTTTGGGGAGTTACCAGTACAGTAACCATACCAGGAAGTACTTAATTTATTAAGCTACTGCTTTTCTTAATCTCAGTGGAGATATTTACTGATAAACAGCTACCTACGCAGCATGTTCATGTCGTTCCTAAATGAGCTTTTATCTCTCTCCCCTCACCACAAATCAGATTCTTCTGAGGAGTTCCCAGTACATTATCCTTTCCCCTGTGTAATTACCTTAACAAGCTGCAGCTGTTTTTATTCTCAGAAGCTTTACTCCCTGATATACAGCTGCCTACCCCCTTCGTAAGTGCAGGTCCTAAATGAGCTTTTTTCTCTCTTCCCTCACCACAATCCAGATTCTTTTGGGGAGTTACCAGTACAGTAACCATACCAGGAAGTACTTAATTTATTAAGCTACTGCTTTTCTTAATCTCAGTGGAGATATTTACTGATAAACAGCTACCTACGCAGCATGTTCCTGTCGTTCCTAAATAAGCTTTTATCTCTCTCCCCTCACCAAAAATCAGATTCTTCTGAGGAGTTCCCAGTACATTATCCTTTCCCCTGTGTAATTACCTTAACAAGCTCCAGCTGTTTTTATTCTCAGAAGGTTTACTCCCTGATATACAGCTGCCTACCCCCTTCGTAAGTGCAGGTCCTAAATGAGCTTTTTTCTCTGTTCCCTCACCACAATCCAGATTCTTTTGGGGAGTTACCAGTACAGTAACCATACCAGGAAGTACTTAATTTATTAAGCTACTGCTTTTCTTAATCTCAGTGGAGATATTTACTGATAAACAGCTACCTACGCAGCATGTTCATGTCGTTCCTAAATGAGCTTTTATCTCTCTCCCCTCACCACAAATCAGATTCTTCTGAGGAGTTCCCAGTACATTATCCTTTCCCCTGTGTAATTACCTTAACAAGCTGCAGCTGTTTTTATTCTCAGAAGGTTTACTCCCTGATATACAGCTGCCTACCCCCTTCGTAAGTGCAGGTCCTAAATGAGCTTTTTTCTCTGTTCCCTCACCACAATCCAGATTCTTTTGGGGAGTTACCAGTACAGTAACCATACCAGGAAGTACTTAATTTATTAAGCTACTGCTTTTCTTAATCTCAGTGGAGATATTTACTGATAAACAGCTACCTACGCAGCATGTTCATGTCGTTCCTAAATGAGCTTTTATCTCTCTCCCCTCACCACAAATCAGATTCTTCTGAGGAGTTCCCAGTACATTATCCTTTCTCCTGTGTAATTACCTTAACAAGCTCCAGCTGTTTTTATTCTCAGAAGGTTTAGTCCCTGATATACAGCTGCCTACCCCCTTCGTAAGTGCAGGTCCTAAATGAGCTTTTTTCTCTGTTCCCTCACCACAATCCAGATTCTTTTGGGGAGTTACCAGTACAGTAACCATACCAGGAAGTACTTAATTTATTAAGCTACTGCTTTTCTTAATCTCAGTGGAGATATTTACTGATAAACAGCTACCTACGCAGCATGTTCATGTCGTTCCTAAATGAGCTTTTATCTCTCTCCCCTCACCACAAATCAGATTCTTCTGAGGAGTTCCCAGTACATTATCCTTTCCCCTGTGTAATTACCTTAACAAGCTGCAGCTGTTTTTATTATCAGAAGGTTTACTCCCTGATATACAGCTGCCTACCCCCTTCGTAAGTGCAGGTCCTAAATGAGCTTATTTCTCTGTTCCCTCACCACAATCCAGATTCTTTTGGGGAGTTACCAGTACAGTAACCATACCAGGAAGTACTTAATTTATTAAGCTACTGCTTTTCTTAATCTCAGTGGAGATATTTACTGATAAACAGCTACCTACGCAGCATGTTCATGTCGTTCCTAAATGAGCTTTTATCTCTCTCCCCTCACCACAAATCAGATTCTTCTGAGGAGTTCCCAGTACATTATCCTTTCCCCTGTGTAATTACCTTAACAAGCTCCAGCTGTTTTTATTCTCAGAAGGTTTAGTCCCTGATATACAGCTGCCTACCCCCTTCGTAAGTGCAGGTCCTAAATGAGCTTTTTTCTCTGTTCCCTCACCACAATCCAGATTCTTTTGGAGAGTTTCCAGTACAGTAACCATACCAGGAAGTACTTAATTTATTAAGCTACTGCTTTTCTTAATCTCAGTGGAGATATTTACTGATAAACAGCTACCTATGCAGCATGTTCCTGTCGTTCCTAAATGAGCTTTTATCTCTCTCCCCTCACCAAAAATCAGATTCTTCTGAGGAGTTCCCAGTACATTATCCTTTCCCCTGTGTAATTACCTTAACAAGCTGCAGCTGTTTTTATTCTCAGAAGCTTTACTCCCTGATATACAGCTGCCTACACCCTTCGTAAGTGCAGGTCCTAAATGAGCTTTTTTCTCTCTTCCCTCACCACAATCCAGATTCTTTTGGGGAGTTACCAGTACAGTAACCATACCAGGAAGTACTTAATTTATTAAGCTACTGCTTTTCTTAATCTCAGTGGAGATATTTACTGATAAACAGCTACCTACGCAGCATGTTCCTGTCGTTCCTAAATGAGCTTTTATCTCTCTCCCCTCACCAAAAATCAGATTCTTCTGAGGAGTTCCCAGTACATTATCCTTTCCCCTGTGTAATTACCTTAACAAGCTCCAGCTGTTTTTATTCTCAGAAGGTTTACTCCCTGATATACAGCTGCCTACCCCCTTCGTAAGTGCAGGTCCTAAATGAGCTTTTTTCTCTGTTCCCTCACCACAATCCAGATTCTTTTGGGGAGTTACCAGTACAGTAACCATACCAGGAAGTACTTAATTTATTAAGCTACTGCTTTTCTTAATCTCAGTGGAGATATTTACTGATAAACAGCTACCTACGCAGCATGTTCATGTCGTTCCTAAATGAGCTTTTATCTCTCTCCCCTCACCACAAATCAGATTCTTCTGAGGAGTTCCCAGTACATTATCCTTTCCCCTGTGTAATTACCTTAACAAGCTGCAGCTGTTTTTATTCTCAGAAGGTTTACTCCCTGATATACAGCTGCCTACCCCCTTCGTAAGTGCAGGTCCTAAATGAGCTTTTTTCTCTGTTCCCTCACCACAATCCAGATTCTTTTGGGGAGTTACCAGTACAGTAACCATACCAGGAAGTACTTAATTTATTAAGCTACTGCTTTTCTTAATCTCAGTGGAGATATTTACTGATAAACAGCTACCTACGCAGCATGTTCATGTCGTTCCTAAATGAGCTTTTATCTCTCTCCCCTCACCACAAATCAGATTCTTCTGAGGAGTTCCCAGTACATTATCCTTTCCCCTGTGTAATTACCTTAACAAGCTGCAGCTGTTTTTATTATCAGAAGGTTTACTCCCTGATATACAGCTGCCTACCCCCTTCGTAAGTGCAGGTCCTAAATGAGCTTTTTTCTCTGTTCCCTCACCACAATCCAGATTCTTTTGGGGAGTTACCAGTACAGTAACCATACCAGGAAGTACTTAATTTATTAAGCTACTGCTTTTCTTAATCTCAGTGGAGATATTTACTGATAAACAGCTACCTACGCAGCATGTTCATGTCGTTCCTAAATGAGCTTTTATCTCTCTCCCCTCACCACAAATCAGATTCTTCTGAGGAGTTCCCAGTACATTATCCTTTCCCCTGTGTAATTACCTTAACAAGCTGCAGCTGTTTTTATTCTCAGAAGCTTTACGCCCTGATATACAGCTGCCTACCCCCTTCGTAAGTGCAGGTCCTAAATGAGCTTTTTTCTCTGTTCCCTCACCACAATCCAGATTCTTCTGGGGAGTTACCAGTACAGTAACCATACCAGGAAGTACTTAATTTATTAAGCTACTGCTTTTCTTAATCTCAATGGAGATATTACTGATAAACAGCTACCTACGCAGCATGTTCATGTCGTTCCTAAATGAGCTTTTATCTCTCTCCCCTCACCACAAATCAGATTCTTCTGAGGAGTTCCCAGTACATTATCCTTTCCCCTGTGTAATTACCTTAACAAGCTCCAGCTGTTTTTATTCTCAGAAAGTTTAGTCCCTGATAAACAGCTGCCTACCCCCTTCGTAAGTGCAGGTCTTAAATGAGCTTTTTTCTCTGTTTCCTCACCACAATCCAGATTCTTTTGGGGAGTTACCAGTACAGTAACCATACCAGGAAGTACTTAATTTATTAAGCTACTGCTTTTCTTAATCTCAGTGGAGATATTTACTGATAAACAGCTACCTACGCAGCATGTTCATGTCGTTCCTAAATGAGCTTTTATCTCTCTCCCCTCACCACAAATCAGATTCTTCTGAGGAGTTCCCAGTACATTATCCTTTCCCCTGTGTAATTACCTTAACAAGATGCAGCTGTTTTTATTCTCAGAAGCTTTACTCCCTGATATACAGCTGCCTACCCCCTTCGTAAGTGCAGGTCCTAAATGAGCTTTTTTCTCTGTTCCCTCACCACAATCCAGATTCTTTTGGGGAGTTACCAGTACAGTAACCATACCAGGAAGTACTTAATTTATTAAGCTACTGCTTTTCTAAAGCTCACTGGAGATATTTACTGATAAACAGCTACCTACGCAGCACGTTCATGTCGTTCCTAAATGAGCTTTTATCTCTCTCCCCTCACCACAAATCAGATTCTTCTGAGGAGTTCCCAGTACTTTATCCTTTCTCCTGTGTAATTACCTTAACAAGCTCCAGCTGTTTTTATTCTCAGAAGGTTTACTCCCTGATATACAGCTGCCTACCCCCTTCGTAAGTGCAGGTCCTAAATGAGCTTTTTTTCTCTGTTCCCTCACCACAATCCAGATTCTTTTGGGGAGTTGCCAGTACAGTAACCATACCGGGAAGTACTTAATTTATTAAGCTACTGCTTTTCTTAATCTCAGTGGAGATATTTACTGATAAACAGCTACCTACGCAGCATGTTCATGTCGTTCCTAAATGAGCTTTTATCTCTCTCCCCTCACCACAAATCAGATTCTTCTGAGGAGTTCCCAGTACATTATCCTTTCCCCTGTGTAATTACTTTAACAAGCTCCAGCTGTTTTTATTCTCAGAAGGTTTACTCCCTGATATACAGCTGCCTAACCCCTTCGTAAGTGCAGGTCCTAAATGAGCTTTTTTCTCTGTTCCCTCACCACAATCCAGATTCTTTTGGGGAGTTACCAGTACAGTAACCATACCAGGAAGTACTTAATTTATTAAGGTACTGCTTTTCTTAATCTCAGTGGAGATATTTACTGATAAACAGCTACCTACGCAGCATGTTCATGTCGTTCCTAAATGAGCTTTTATCTCTCTCCCCTCACCACAAATCAGATTCTTCTGAGGAGTTCCCAGTACATTATCCTTTCCCCTGTGTAATTACCTTAACAAGCTGCAGCTGTTTTTATTCTCAGAAGCTTTACTCCCTGATATACAGCTGCCTACCCCCTTCGTAAGTGCAGGTCCTAAATGAGCTTTTTTCTCTGTTCCCTCACCACAATCCAGATTCTTTTGGGGAGTTACCAGTACAGTAACCATACCAGGAAGTACTTAATTTATTAAGCTACTGCTTTTCTTAATCTCAGTGGAGATATTTACTGATAAACAGCTACCTAGGCAGCATGTTCATGTCGTTCCTAAATGAGCTTTTATCTCTCTCCCCTCACCACAAATCCGATTCTTCTGAGGAGTTCCCAGTACATTATCCTTTCCCCTGTGTAATTACCTTAACAAGATGCAGCTGTTTTTATTCTCAGAAGCTTTACTCCCTGATATACAGCTGCCTACCCCCTTCGTAAGTGCAGGTCCTAAATGAGCTTTTTTCTCTGTTCCCTCACCACAATCCAGATTCTTTTGGGGAGTTACCAGTACAGTAACCATACCAGGAAGTACTTAATTTATTAAGCTACTGCTTTTCTTAATCTCAGTGGAGATATTAACTGATAAACAGCTACCTACGCAGCATGTTCATGTCGTTCCTAAATGAGCTTTTATCTCTCTCCCCTCACCACAAATCAGATTCTTCTGAGGAGTTCCCAGTACATTATCCTTTCCCCTGTGTAATTACCTTAACAAGCTGCAGCTGTTTTTATTCTCAGAAGCTTTACTCCCTGATATACAGCTGCCTACCCCCTTCGTAAGTGCAGGTCCTAAATGAGCTTTTTTCTCTCTTCCCTCACCACAATCCAGATTCTTTTGGGGAGTTACCAGTACAGTAACCATACCAGGAAGTACTTAATTTATTAAGCTACTGCTTTTCTTAATCTCAGTGGAGATATTTACTGATAAACAGCTACCTACGCAGCATGTTCCTCTCGTTCCTAAATGAGCTTTTATCTCTCTCCCCTCACCACAAATCAGATTCTTCTGAGGAGTTCCCAGTACATTATCCTTTCCCCTGTGTAATTACCTTAACAAGCTCCAGCTGTTTTTTTTCTCAGAAGGTTTACTCCCTGATATACAGCTGCCTACCCCCTTCGTAAGTGCAGGTCCTAAATGAGCTTTTTTCTCTGTTCCCTCACCACAATCCAGATTCTTTTGGGGAGTTACCAGTACAGTAACCATACCAGGAAGTACTTAATTTATTAAGCTACTGCTTTTCTTAATCTCAGTGGAGATATTTACTGATAAACAGCTACCTACGCAGCATGTTCATGTCGTTCCTAAATGAGCTTTTATCTCTCTCCCCTCACCACAAATCAGATTCTTCTGAGGAGTTCCCAGTACATTATCCTTTCCCCTGTGTAATTACCTTAACAAGCTGCAGCTGTTTTTATTCTCAGAAGCTTTACGCCCTGATATACAGCTGCCTACCCCCTTCGTAAGTGCAGGTCCTAAATGAGCTTTTTTCTCTGTTCCCGCACCACAATCCAGATTCTTCTGGGGAGTTACCAGTACAGTAACCATACCAGGAAGTACTTAATTTATTAAGCTACTGCTTTTCTTAATCTCAGTGGAGATATTTACTGATAAACAGCTACCTACGCAGCATGTTCATGTCGTTCCTAAATGAGCTTTTATCTCTCTCCCCTCACCACAAATCAGATTCTTCTGAGGAGTTCCCAGTACATTATCCTTTCCCCTGTGTAATTACCTTAACAAGCTCCAGCTGTTTTTATTCTCAGAAGGTTTAGTCCCTGATAAACAGCTGCCTACCCCCTTCGTAAGTGCAGGTCTTAAATGAGCTTTTTTCTCTGTTCCCTCACCACAATCCAGATTCTTTTGGGGAGTTACCAGTACAGTAACCATACCAGGAAGTACTTAATTTATTAAGCTACTGCTTTTCTTAATCTCAGTGGAGATATTTACTGATAAACAGCTACCTACGCAGCATGTTCATGTCGTTCCTAAATGAGTTTTTATCTCTCTCCCCTCACCACAAATCAGATTCTTCTGAGGAGTTCCCAGTACATTATCCTTTCCCCTGTGTAATTACCTTAACAAGCTGCAGCTGTTTTTATTCTCAGAAGCTTTACTCCCTGATATACAGCTGCCTACCCCCTTCGTAAGTGCAGGTCCTAAATGAGCTTTTTTCTCTGTTCCCTCACCACAATCCAGATTCTTTTGGGGAGTTACCAGTACAGTAACCATAGCAGGAAGTACTTAATTTATTAAGCTACTGCTTTTCTAAAGCTCACTGGAGATATTTACTGATAAACAGCTACCTACGCAGCATGTTCATGTCGTTCCTAAATGAGCTTTTATCTCTCTCCCCTCACCACAAATCAGATTCTTCTGAGGAGTTGCCAGTACTTTATCCTTTCTCCTGTGTAATTACCTTAACAAGCTCCAGCTGTTTTTATTCTCAGAAGGTTTACTCCCTGATATACAGCTGCCTACCCCCTTCGTAAGTGCAGGTCCTAAATGAGCTTTTTTTCTCTGTTCCCTCACCACAATCCAGATTCTTTTGGGGAGTTACCAGTACAGTAACCATACCGGGAAGTACTTAATTTATTAAGCTACTGCTTTTCTTAATCTCAGTGGAGATATTTACTGATAAACAGCTACCTACGCAGCATGTTCATGTCGTTCCTAAATGAGCTTTTATCTCTCTCCCCTCACCACAAATCAGATTCTTCTGAGGAGTTCCCAGTACATTATCCTTTCCCCTGTGTAATTACTTTAACAAGCTCCAGCTGTTTTTATTCTCAGAAGGTTTACTCCCTGATATACAGCTGCCTAACCCCTTCGTAAGTGCAGGTCCTAAATGAGCTTTTTTCTCTGTTCTCTCACCACAATCCAGATTCTTTTGGGGAGTTACCAGTACAGTAACCATACCAGGAAGTACTTAATTTATTAAGGTACTGCTTTTCTTAATCTCAGTGGAGATATTTACTGATAAACAGCTACCTACGCAGCATCTTCATGTCGTTCCTAAATGAGCTTTTATCTCTCTCCCCTCACCACAAATCAGATTCTTCTGAGGAGTTCCCAGTACATTATCCTTTCCCCTGTGTAATTACCTTAACAAGATGCAGCTGTTTTTATTCTCAGAAGCTTTACTCCCTGATATACAGCTGCCTACCCCCTTCGTAAGTGCAGGTCCTAAATGAGCTTTTTTCTCTGTTCCCTCACCACAATCCAGATTCTTTTGGGGAGTTACCAGTACAGTAACCATACCAGGAAGTACTTAATTTATTAAGCTACTGCTTTTCTAAAGCTCAGTGGAGATATTTACTGATAAACAGCTACCTACGCAGCATGTTCATGTCGTTCCTAAATGAGCTTTTATCTCTCTCCCCTCACCACAAATCAGATTCTTCTGAGGAGTTCCCAGTACTTTATCCTTTCTCCTGTGTAATTACCTTAACAAGCTCCAGCTGTTTTTATTCTCAGAAGGTTTACTCCCTGATGTACAGCTGCCTACCCCCTTCGTAAGTGCAGGTCCTAAATGAGCTTTTTTCTCTGTTCCCTCACCACAATCCAGATTCTTTTGGAGAGTTACCAGTACAGTAACCATACCAGGAAGTACTTAATTTATTAAGCTACGGCTTTTCTGAATCTCAGAGGAGATATTTACTGATAAACAGCTACCTACGCAGCATGTTCATGTCGTTCCTAAATGAGCTTTTATCTCTCTCCCCTCACCACAAATCAGATTCTTCTGAGGAGTTCCCAGTACATTATCCTTTCCGCTGTGTAATTACCTTAACAAGCTGCAGCTGTTTTTATTCTCAGAAGGTTTACTCCCTGATATACAGCTGCCTACCCCCTTCGTAAGTGCAGGTCCTAAATGAGCTTTTTTCTCTGTTCCCTCACCACAATCCAGATTCTTTTGGGGAGTTACCAGTACAGTAACCATACCAGGAAGTACTTAATTTATTAAGCTACTGCTTTTCTTAATCTCAGTGGAGATATTTACTGATAAACAGCTACCTACGCAGCATGTTCATGTCGTTCCTAAATGAGCTTTTATCTCTCTCCCCTCACCACAAATCAGATTCTTCTGAGGAGTTCCCAGTACATTATCCTTTCTCCTGTGTAATTACCTTAACAAGCTCCAGCTGTTTTTATTCTCAGAAGGTTTAGTCCCTGATATACAGCTGCCTACCCCCTTCGTAAGTGCAGGTCCTAAATGAGCTTTTTTCTCTGTTCCCTCACCACAATCCAGATTCTTTTGGGGAGTTACCAGTACAGTAACCATACCAGGAAGTACTTAATTTATTAAGCTACTGCTTTTCTTAATCTCAGTGGAGATATTTACTGATAAACAGCTACCTACGCAGCATGTTCATGTCGTTCCTAAATGAGCTTTTATCTCTCTCCCCTCACCACAAATCAGATTCTTCTGAGGAGTTCCCAGTACATTTTCCTTTCCCCTGTGTAATTACCTTAACAAGCTGCAGCTGTTTTTATTATCAGAAGGTTTACTCCCTGATATACAGCTGCCTACCCCCTTCGTAAGTGCAGGTCCTAAATGAGCTTTTTTCTCTGTTCCCTCACCACAATCCAGATTCTTTTGGGGAGTTTCCAGTACAGTAACCATACCAGGAAGTACTTAATTTATTAAGCTACTGCTTTTCTTAATCTCAGTGGAGATATTTACTGATAAACAGCTACCTACGCAGCATGTTCATGTCGTTCCTAAATGAGCTTTTATCTCTCTCCCCTCACCACAAATCAGATTCTTCTGAGGAGTTCCCAGTACATTATCCTTTCCCCTGTGTAATTACCTTAACAAGCTGCAGCTGTTTTTATTCTCAGAAGCTTTACGCCCTGATATACAGCTGCCTACCCCCTTCGTAAGTGCAGGTCCTAAATGAGCTTTTTTCTCTGTTCCCTCACCACAATCCAGATTCTTCTGGGGAGTTACCAGTACAGTAACCATACCAGGAAGTACTTAATTTATTAAGCTACTGCTTTTCTTAATCTCAATGGAGATATTACTGATAAACAGCTACCTACGCAGCATGTTCATGTCGTTCCTAAATGAGCTTTTATCTCTCTCCCCTCACCACAAATCAGATTCTTCTGAGGAGTTCCCAGTACATTATCCTTTCCCCTGTGTAATTACCTTAACAAGCTCCAGCTGTTTTTATTCTCAGAAAGTTTAGTCCCTGATAAACAGCTGCCTACCCCCTTCGTAAGTGCAGGTCTTAAATGAGCTTTTTTCTCTGTTCCCTCACCACAATCCAGATTCTTTTGGGGAGTTACCAGTACAGTAACCATACCAGGAAGTACTTAATTTATTAAGCTACTGCTTTTCTTAATCTCAGTGGAGATATTTACTGATAAACAGCTACCTACGCAGCATGTTCATGTCGTTCCTAAATGAGCTTTTATCTCTCTCCCCTCACCACAAATCAGATTCTTCTGAGGAGTTCCCAGTACATTATCCTTTCCCCTGTGTAATTACCTTAACAAGATGCAGCTGTTTTTATTCTCAGAAGCTTTACTCCCTGATATACAGCTGCCTACCCCCTTCGTAAGTGCAGGTCCTAAATGAGCTTTTTTCTCTGTTCCCTCACCACAATCCAGATTCTTTTGGGGAGTTACCAGTACAGTAACCATACCAGGAAGTACTTAATTTATTAAGCTACTGCTTTTCTAAAGCTCACTGGAGATATTTACTGATAAACAGCTACCTACGCAGCACGTTCATGTCGTTCCTAAATGAGCTTTTATCTCTCTCCCCTCACCACAAATCAGATTCTTCTGAGGAGTTCCCAGTACTTTATCCTTTCTCCTGTGTAATTACCTTAACAAGCTCCAGCTGTTTTTATTCTCAGAAGGTTTACTCCCTGATATACAGCTGCCTACCCCCTTCGTAAGTGCAGGTCCTAAATGAGCTTTTTTTCTCTGTTCCCTCACCACAATCCAGATTCTTTTGGGGAGTTGCCAGTACAGTAACCATACCGGGAAGTACTTAATTTATTAAGCTACTGCTTTTCTTAATCTCAGTGGAGATATTTACTGATAAACAGCTACCTACGCAGCATGTTCATGTCGTTCCTAAATGAGCTTTTATCTCTCTCCCCTCACCACAAATCAGATTCTTCTGAGGAGTTCCCAGTACATTATCCTTTCCCCTGTGTAATTACTTTAACAAGCTCCAGCTGTTTTTATTCTCAGAAGGTTTACTCCCTGATATACAGCTGCCTAACCCCTTCGTAAGTGCAGGTCCTAAATGAGCTTTTTTCTCTGTTCCCTCACCACAATCCAGATTCTTTTGGGGAGTTACCAGTACAGTAACCATACCAGGAAGTACTTAATTTATTAAGGTACTGCTTTTCTTAATCTCAGTGGAGATATTTACTGATAAACAGCTACCTACGCAGCATGTTCATGTCGTTCCTAAATGAGCTTTTATCTCTCTCCCCTCACCACAAATCAGATTCTTCTGAGGAGTTCCCAGTACATTATCCTTTCCCCTGTGTAATTACCTTAACAAGCTGCAGCTGTTTTTATTCTCAGAAGCTTTACTCCCTGATATACAGCTGCCTACCCCCTTCGTAAGTGCAGGTCCTAAATGAGCTTTTTTCTCTGTTCCCTCACCACAATCCAGATTCTTTTGGGGAGTTACCAGTACAGTAACCATACCAGGAAGTACTTAATTTATTAAGCTACTGCTTTTCTTAATCTCAGTGGAGATATTTACTGATAAACAGCTACCTACGCAGCATGTTCATGTCGTTCCTAAATGAGCTTTTATCTCTCTCCCCTCACCACAAATCCGATTCTTCTGAGGAGTTCCCAGTACATTATCCTTTCCCCTGTGTAATTACCTTAACAAGATGCAGCTGTTTTTATTCTCAGAAGCTTTACTCCCTGATATACAGCTGCCTACCCCCTTCGTAAGTGCAGGTCCTAAATGAGCTTTTTTCTCTGTTCCCTCACCACAATCCAGATTCTTTTGGGGAGTTACCAGTACAGTAACCATACCAGGAAGTACTTAATTTATTAAGCTACTGCTTTTCTTAATCTCAGTGGAGATATTAACTGATAAACAGCTACCTACGCAGCATGTTCATGTCGTTCCTAAATGAGCTTTTATCTCTCTCCCCTCACCACAAATCAGATTCTTCTGAGGAGTTCCCAGTACATTATCCTTTCCCCTGTGTAATTACCTTAACAAGCTGCAGCTGTTTTTATTCTCAGAAGCTTTACTCCCTGATATACAGCTGCCTACCCCCTTCGTAAGTGCAGGTCCTAAATGAGCTTTTTTCTCTCTTCCCTCACCACAATCCAGATTCTTTTGGGGAGTTACCAGTACAGTAACCATACCAGGAAGTACTTAATTTATTAAGCTACTGCTTTTCTTAATCTCAGTGGAGATATTTACTGATAAACAGCTACCTACGCAGCATGTTCCTCTCGTTCCTAAATGAGCTTTTATCTCTCTCCCCTCACCACAAATCAGATTCTTCTGAGGAGTTCCCAGTACATTATCCTTTCCCCTGTGTAATTACCTTAACAAGCTCCAGCTGTTTTTTTTCTCAGAAGGTTTACTCCCTGATATACAGCTGCCTACCCCCTTCGTAAGTGCAGGTCCTAAATGAGCTTTTTTCTCTGTTCCCTCACCACAATCCAGATTCTTTTGGGGAGTTACCAGTACAGTAACCATACCAGGAAGTACTTAATTTATTAAGCTACTGCTTTTCTTAATCTCAGTGGAGATATTTACTGATAAACAGCTACCTACGCAGCATGTTCATGTCGTTCCTAAATGAGCTTTTATCTCTCTCCCCTCACCACAAATCAGATTCTTCTGAGGAGTTCCCAGTACATTATCCTTTCCCCTGTGTAATTACCTTAACAAGCTGCAGCTGTTTTTATTCTCAGAAGCTTTACGCCCTGATATACAGCTGCCTACCCCCTTCGTAAGTGCAGGTCCTAAATGAGCTTTTTTCTCTGTTCCCGCACCACAATCCAGATTCTTCTGGGGAGTTACCAGTACAGTAACCATACCAGGAAGTACTTAATTTATTAAGCTACTGCTTTTCTTAATCTCAGTGGAGATATTTACTGATAAACAGCTACCTACGCAGCATGTTCATGTCGTTCCTAAATGAGCTTTTATCTCTCTCCCCTCACCACAAATCAGATTCTTCTGAGGAGTTCCCAGTACATTATCCCTTCCCCTGTGTAATTACCTTAACAAGCTCCAGCTGTTTTTATTCTCAGAAGGTTTAGTCCCTGATAAACAGCTGCCTACCCCCTTCGTAAGTGCAGGTCTTAAATGAGCTTTTTTCTCTGTTCCCTCACCACAATCCAGATTCTTTTGGGGAGTTACCAGTACAGTAACCATACCAGGAAGTACTTAATTTATTAAGCTACTGCTTTTCTTAATCTCAGTGGAGATATTTACTGATAAACAGCTACCTACGCAGCATGTTCATGTCGTTCCTAAATGAGTTTTTATCTCTCTCCCCTCACCACAAATCAGATTCTTCTGAGGAGTTCCCAGTACATTATCCTTTCCCCTGTGTAATTACCTTAACAAGCTGCAGCTGTTTTTATTCTCAGAAGCTTTACTCCCTGATATACAGCTGCCTACCCCCTTCGTAAGTGCAGGTCCTAAATGAGCTTTTTTCTCTGTTCCCTCACCACAATCCAGATTCTTTTGGGGAGTTACCAGTACAGTAACCATAGCAGGAAGTACTTAATTTATTAAGCTACTGCTTTTCTAAAGCTCACTGGAGATATTTACTGATAAACAGCTACCTACGCAGCATGTTCATGTCGTTCCTAAATGAGCTTTTATCTCTCTCCCCTCACCACAAATCAGATTCTTCTGAGGAGTTGCCAGTACTTTATCCTTTCTCCTGTGTAATTACCTTAACAAGCTCCAGCTGTTTTTATTCTCAGAAGGTTTACTCCCTGATATACAGCTGCCTACCCCCTTCGTAAGTGCAGGTCCTAAATGAGCTTTTTTTCTCTGTTCCCTCACCACAATCCAGATTCTTTTGGGGAGTTACCAGTACAGTAACCATACCGGGAAGTACTTAATTTATTAAGCTACTGCTTTTCTTAATCTCAGTGGAGATATTTACTGATAAACAGCTACCTACGCAGCATGTTCATGTCGTTCCTAAATGAGCTTTTATCTCTCTCCCCTCACCACAAATCAGATTCTTCTGAGGAGTTCCCAGTACATTATCCTTTCCCCTGTGTAATTACTTTAACAAGCTCCAGCTGTTTTTATTCTCAGAAGGTTTACTCCCTGATATACAGCTGCCTAACCCCTTCGTAAGTGCAGGTCCTAAATGAGCTTTTTTCTCTGTTCTCTCACCACAATCCAGATTCTTTTGGGGAGTTACCAGTACAGTAACCATACCAGGAAGTACTTAATTTATTAAGGTACTGCTTTTCTTAATCTCAGTGGAGATATTTACTGATAAACAGCTACCTACGCAGCATGTTCATGTCGTTCCTAAATGAGCTTTTATCTCTCTCCCCTCACCACAATTCAGATTCTTCTGAGGAGTTCCCAGTACATTATCCTTTCCCCTGTGTAATTACCTTAACAAGATGCAGCTGTTTTTATTCTCAGAAGCTTTACTCCCTGATATACAGCTGCCTACCCCCTTCTTAAGTGCAGGTCCTAAATGAGCTTTTTTCTCTGTTCCCTCACCACAATCCAGATTCTTTTGGGGAGTTACCAGTACAGTAACCATACCAGGAAGTACTTAATTTATTAAGCTACTGCTTTTCTAAAGCTCAGTGGAGATATTTACTGATAAACAGCTACCTACGCAGCATGTTCATGTCGTTCCTAAATGAGCTTTTATCTCTCTCCCCTCACCACAAATCAGATTCTTCTGAGGAGTTCCCAGTACTTTATCCTTTCTCCTGTGTAATTACCTTAACAAGCTCCAGCTGTTTTTATTCTCAGAAGGTTTACTCCCTGATGTACAGCTGCCTACCCCCTTCGTAAGTGCAGGTCCTAAATGAGCTTTTTTCTCTGTTCCCTCACCACAATCCAGATTCTTTTGGAGAGTTACCAGTACAGTAACCATACCAGGAAGTACTTAATTTATTAAGCTACTGCTTTTCTGAATCTCAGAGGAGATATTTACTGATAAACAGCTACCTACGCAGCATGTTCATGTCGTTCCTAAATGAGCTTTTATCTCTCTCCCCTCACCACAAATCAGATTCTTCTGAGGAGTTCCCAGTACATTATCCTTTCCCCTGTGTAATTACCTTAACAAGCTCCAGCTGTTTTTATTCTCAGAAGGTTTACTCCCTGATATACAGCTGCCTACCCCCTTCGTAAGTGCAGGTCCTAAATGAGCTTTTTTCTCTGTTCCCTCACTGTCGGGAGCCGAGCTAGCAGCTAAGCTCATCCTGACCTCTGGCTGTGCTGATGTCGCCAAGATGTCGCGAGCCAAACTTGCACCTAGGTTCATTTTCACCTCTGGCTGTGCTTTTACCGCCAGGATATGCTAAAGGCAAAGTCCACAGCCACTGTCCGGAATTGCTTTGTTACCTTGTGTTTACTGTAATCAAATGTTGCAAATTTCAAAGCCTCTTTATGTTCTGGAATTTTAACAATCCTATGCTATTCCCTGGTTCCAAAACTGCATATAAGCTGGGAGTTGAAATAAACTGTTGCTGCAGTCTTGAGGTTCAACCTTGCGGCTGCAGACCTCCCGTACCCCATCTTTGTCTCTTGTCTTTTTTCTCTTGCCTTATTTTTCCTTTTCCTTATCCCCGCCGCCCCTCAGTCAGGATTCCTGCTCCCCTGCCGGCTGGCCCGGCAGGTTTGGCGCCTGGAACAGGGACTTGAAGACCTGGGATCGACGGCGGGTGACCCCCGCTCAGGTAAGGACGTCCGAATGCTTGGGAAGGAGAGCGGGAGGAGAGTGTATCGTCGGGAGTAATAAATTATGGGACAAGGTAATAGCCGCATGCTATACATGCAGGCCCCCAAAGGCATGCTTAATACCCGGGCAGTGAAAGTTGGCCAATGTAACTTAGAACGTTTCTTTTATTTTATTGAGAAAGCATGCCCCCAGTTCCTGGAGGAAGGAACCAATAACTTAGAAACTTGTTAGAAAATTGGAAAAAAAAAAAAAAAAAAAGGGAACAATGTGATGCAACTGGCCCTGAGAAAACCTCAGTGGATGCTATTATTCTTTGGTTTCTGGTCCGAGATTGCTTAGATCTTAGCCATGAATAGATTAAATTCGATCAGTCGATTGGAGAAACTGAACAGGGACCTGATGAGTGTTGCCCAGCTCTGGGAGCGTATGCTGCTGCCTGGGAAGAGCGGAGAAAATTAACAAGACCTGAACCCACTGAGCTAGACATTAAGGAAGACTCAGATGGCTCAGACTCTGAGGAGAAATTATTCAATAAGCCTACTAAAGATAGATTGACCTATGTTGAGACTATGTTAAAATCAGTTATAGCTCTATTATCACAGCTTCATCCAGAACAACAAACTCCTTTAAAGGGAGTACTGGCAGACTTACAGCTCTCCTAGATGCAGGCTGATAGCAGGGGGAAGGGACCTGAGGCTAGGGAAATGCTAACACCACCAAGGTAACTTGTCCTGACCCAGCGCTCTATTTCCATCCACCAGGACAGATTTAAAACCCCAACCAGGGTGAGTGACCATTAGCCTGGAGCTTACATTTTTCCATAAATCCACTGGGCTAGGTCAAGGAGATCAGCAATTGTGGGTGTTTGGAGATAACTGATCTCTAGTTCAGCTCAGCAGGTTGCTCGTCAAGTCTAAATTGTTTCAGGAATGCTGCTCAAGTTTGAGCCCACTCATATATATTTGGAATATTTTGCAGGACTTACCTAACTTCTATGAGCGCTCAGGCAGAGGAAGTTCTCTCTGTCTCTTTTTCTGCCTCCCTCTAAACTCTGCCTGCCTGCCTGTGACATAGGATGGGTATGGATATTTGTTTAACATCTGCTTTAAAAGACTCAAAGAAAGGTTTTCTATTCTTGTTATTGATGATTAAGTTTTGGAGATTTAGTTAAATTCTGCTTGTTTGGCTAAATCATAAGCTTTCTCTAGCATTGAGCACATGGTAGACAACAGGACTGGTTGGAGTGAAAGCCTGCCCATCCCCCAGGTGACAAGCATGCCAAATTCCTGGAGGCTGGGCAGAGACTTGGAGTCCTGTGGCCTTGCATTTCAAAGGTGCCTTACAATTCAAATGCTGGAAGATGAAGGTGTCTTACTGTGAGCTCACTGTCTGTGTTCATACCCTGTCTCCCATATACTCCGTTTGTGAGCTAAACTGGTTTCTCAAAATTTGGCTTCTCAGATGATCTGAAAATTTTGGTTTGCTGAAAAGATTTTTTTTGTTTACTATCTAACCACGTGGTTCTAGAATATAGGCAAAATAATATCATTTGCCACTGGAATTCCAGAAAAACTTACATGGCCAATTAAAGAACAATTCTAAGCGCGCCCCAAAACGTGTGCACATTGTCTGTATGTGTATGTATGTCTATGTCTATGTCTATGTCTGTCTGTTGGTAAAACTTAAAAACAAAACAAAAAACAGGTTTTAAGCCTAAACTGATATGTTTGGGAGCAAACAAATGTGTCTAAGAAAAACTCCAAAAGGTTTTAATATACAGCACGTGATATAAGTGCAATGATGTATAACCAGTGTGTTATTCTTTATGTCTATCTATGCTAAGAGTCAAGTGTACATCTAATCCTGACAATTCTTTGGTATAGATTAAGATTTTGCTTCTCCATTTTTTTTTTTGGGGGGTGCTCTCAAACTCTTTAAGATCAAGGGACCAGAGTAATTTTGAAATAACTGCACAGGTGTGACTATTAACCTAAATTTTCTGGACCCCAAATTAACATTTTGCTTTATAGGATACAGGTTGACATGTGTGCTAGCTGAGTGGACCGTGGCAGTCTATGGCTACAGAAAGCTGCCTCCACAGTCGGCTTCCAAACTGGGAGTTGTTTGTGACTCAGAAACTGCCCTGGCTGCTACAGAGAGCAGACTTGGTTAGCCTTCAATCTATGTGGATTTTGTGACTAGAAAGATGGTTAAAGGCCCAAGCCTTCTAAAATCTGTTTAAGAATGCCCTTAACCAGTGTGTGTAGAAATTTACAGGCAACAAGCAGGAAATGTGACAGCCTATCCAGGGAACTCTACTAAAAAATTATCCAGATGCAAACCATCTCTCCTGCTGGCCTGCTAATTTGGGATGGAAGACACAGCCACTTCAGATCCACTGAAGCTGAGACTTTTATTGTTATTCATTTGTTTTCTCTTTCACGTGCCTGTAAGGTAAGGTTAAATAATATGATTAGATTTAATGACACTTGGACCCCATTCAGTCTGCCATTCTTTAAGTGTTACAGCAAATCTCTGGCAACTACTTGTTGGTCAATTCTTAGCAACTTACAGGTAAACTCTACTCCTTTTGTTCTCCTGTTGCTCTAATTGGAAATAAAAAGGGCTTTTATGGCTAAGACTCTTTGGATAGTTCAAAGCCAGCCCAGGCAGAGAAAAATAAAAATCCCTCTTGGTCATACTTTGGGTCCTTATTATTTTACTAGTCAGAAATTACAGATTAAGACTTCTCATTTACGTACTTTGCATGATTTTCAAAAATTCCTGGGAGATATTAATTGGCTTCGCCCTTATCTTAAATTGTCCACAGCTGAATTAAAACCTTTGTTTGATCTATTAAAGGGGGACCCTGACCCTACGTCTCCCAGAGAAATGACAACTAAAGCAGCAAAAGCGTTGAGCATAGTAAATTCTGCCATTTCTTCCCAACATATAAATTATATAGATTACTCAGCCTCTTGGGAAGCTTATATTTTAATTATATCTCATTCTCCAACAGCGGTCCTTTGGCAGAAGGGACCCCCTTTTGTGGTTTTCCTTGCCTGCTACTCCTTCAAAAGTATTAATTCCTTATTATGAATTGGTAGCCACCTTAGTCCATATGTGCCGTGTGAAATCTTGTAAGTATCTTGGACGAGATCCACAGGTTATTTATATACCCTACACTTTGCAGCAGCAAAAATGGCTTTATATTCATTGTGATTCCTGGGCCATTGCCTGGGACAATTTTGTGGGCACAATTTCACATCATTATCCCTCTAACAAATTACTTCACTTTGCCTCTTCTTACCATTAAGTGAGGACAATGCTATTACAAATGAGGCTACCCAAATTTTTCTCTCTCAAATTGACTTGGCAAAGCAATCACATGCTGCCCACCATCAAAACAGTCGTGCCTTACGTCAGCAATTTCATATTACTTATGAGGCAGCTCGTCAAATTGTAAAAACTTGTCCCAACTGTGCTACCTTCCTGCCTGTGCCCTCCAATGGCATTAACCCTCATGGTCAAGGAATTGTCAAATGGGCCAACGGTTTGTTAAAACACCAAATTTCTAAATTAAAGGGGGGGAAACTATACCCCTTCTCTCCTGTTAATATACTTTCTCATACTTTATTCATACTAAATTTTTAAAATTTGGATTGCAATGGCCACTCCGCAGCACAGCGGTTCTGGGAAAAGAGAGAGCAAAGAGCTTTTGCTCAAGTTAAGTGGAAAGATCCTCTAACAAGTGCTTGGCACAGGCCCGATCCGGTAATGACATGGGGTCGAGGACATGTCTGTGTTTTTTGACAGGATGAAAATGATGCCCGCTGGCTACCTGAGTGCTGTGTTCGGATTGTGGAAACTCATCAGAATGGTACAAGCGCTGACCCACTGGGCTTACATGCCAGATCCACCGATTGTGCACCCCGCGACCTGGGAGGGAGCTGAGGTGTTCATCCATGTCAACAGATCAGCATATGGTACAGCTCCAGACCCTTTTGTCCAGCACGTTAAGATGGGAGATTTTGCAGCTTCTGGCATTGGAACCCCTTTATGCTTTACAACTGACTCCAACAGTTATATTCCAGGCTGTACTGTAATACAATCCATAAATCATAGAATTTGGATTCCTGATAATAGTCAAGTATATAATATACAAATGACTTCATTGCCTACTGGGTTTCCTGTACATGCCAATTCTACCTCGTCCTTCATGATACCGCGCTGCATCAACTCCTCTCAAATTGTAGAACCCACGGGAGAACTGCACCCCGTAAAGTGTAGACATGATCACCCTTTTATAACCAATATTTCAGGAACTAATTCTCAGCTGATGGACTGGTCTGGAGCTAATCTCACCAATAAGTTCAACCCAGGTCTGTGGTGGATGAATGGACGCCCTCAACGCCATGTCTGGACGTTAGTGGCTGCTCTGAATAATATCTCCTGGCCCACTTCTACTTCTTTACAAAAAATATTATGAGTTGTATAACACCCCCTTATGCTATTATGTATGGACCTTTAATATTTCTATAGGAGCCATGTATTTCAATGTTACCTGCACTAACTGTTCTTTTACAAATTGCTTGTATAGCGGTCTTACTGATTCTGTAATTATTATTAAGCAACCACCATTTGTTATGCTTCCTGTAAACTTATCTGAAGCTTGGTATAAAGAAACAGGTATTCAAGTGTTAAAATATTTAAAAGAACTTATGCGCCCTAGACGATTTGTAGGGCTACTAATAGCAGGAATTTTAGCCTTTATTTCCTTAGCTGCCTCTGCTGCAGCGGCTACTGTGGCTTTAACACAAAATGTGCAGACAGCTCACCATGTTAATCAGCTTGCTCATAATACCATGCAAGCCCTGCACTTTCAAGGCAGGATTGATGATAAGGTAGAACAAAAGTTAGAAGCATTATATGAATCTGTGTTGTCACTGGGAGAACAAATTCGTGCCTTACAAACTTTGCAATGGGTACACTGTCATGCTGGGTTTGACTTTATTTGTGTGACCCCCCATAAGTATAATGGGTCAAGCTATCCTTGGGAACAAGTTGTAGTACATTTAAATGGTATTTGGCACCATAATAACTTGTCCTTAGATCTCTTTCAACTCCATAGACAAATAGCCGGACTAGAACAGGCTCCGCCTTTGGACTTTAAAGTGGCAGAAACAGCAAAAGAACTGTTTGAACAACTCCAACAGTATGTCCCTTCCTTAACTAACGTTAAGGGGCTGCTAATGACATTGCCCGGCCCAGGGATACTTTTGCTGATGGCTTGCCTATGTCTTCCTTGCATTGTACGCATATTGCAAAACTCTTTCATGAGTTTAGCCAGCCAGCTGCATAAGGTCAAGCTCCAAGTAAATGAATTTCCCCCGAGAGGAACCGCAGCCAGAGACGGGTATGAGGCGGTGCCAGCCTTAGACCGACCTAAGACAGGGCCTTCAGCACTGCTCTGAAGTTGTTCCCTAAGACGGGTAAGGCAGGCTGAGGTACTCACCCCACCTAAGACAGGCGGGTTCGCTTCTTTTAATAAAAAGACGGGGGAACTGTCGGGAGCCGAGCTAGCAGCTAAGCTCATCCTGACCTCTGGCTGTGCTGATGTCGCCAAGATGTCGCGAGCCAAACTTGCACCTAGGTTCATTTTCACCTCTGGCTGTGCTGTTACCGCCAGGATATGCTAAAGGCAAAGTCCACAGCCACTGTCCGGAATTGCTTTGTTACCTTGTGTTTACTGTAATCAAATGTTGCAAACTTCAAAGCCTCTTTATGTTCTGGAATTTTAACAATCCTATGCTATTCCCTGGTTCCAAAACTGCATATAAGCTGGGAGTTGAAATAAACTGTTGCTGCAGTCTTGAGGTTCAACCTTGCGGCTGCAGACCTCCCGTACCCCATCTTTGTCTCTTGTCTTTTTTCTCTTGCCTTATTTTTCCTTTTCCTTATCCCCGCCGCCCCTCAGTCAGGATTCCTGCTCCCCAGATTCTTTTGGGGAGTTACCAGTACAGTAACCATACCAGGAAGTACTTAATTTATTAAGCTACTGCTTTTCTTAATCTCAGTGGAGATATTTACTGATAAACAGCTACCTACGCAGCATGTTCCTGTCGTTCCTAAATGAGCTTTTATCTCTCTCCCCTCACCACAAATCAGATTCTTCTGAGGAGTTCCCAGTACATTATCCTTTCCCCTGTGTAATTACCTTAACAAGCTCCAGCTGTTTTTATTCTCAGAAGGTTTACTCCCTGATATACAGCTGCCTACCCCCTTCGTAAGTGCAGGTCCTAAATGAGCTTTTTTCTCTGTTCCCTCACCACAATCCAGATTCTTTTGGGGAGTTACCAGTACAGTAACCATACCAGGAAGTACTTAATTTATTAAGCTACTGCTTTTCTTAATCTCAGTGGAGATATTTACTGATAAACAGCTACCTACGCAGCATGTTCATGTCGTTCCTAAATGAGCTTTTATCTCTCTCCCCTCACCACAAATCAGATTCTTCTGAGGAGTTCCCAGTACATTATCCTTTCCCCTGTGAAATTACCTTAACAAGATGCAGCTGTTTTTATTCTCAGAAGCTTTACTCCCTGATATACAGCTGCCTACCCCCTTCGTAAGTGCAGGTCCTAAATGAGCTTTTTTCTCTGTTCCCTCACCACAATCCAGATTCTTTTGGGGAGTTACCAGTACAGTAACCATACCAGGAAGTACTTAATTTATTAAGCTACTGCTTTTCTAAAGCTCAGTGGAGATATTTACTGATAAACAGCTACCTACGCAGCATGTTCATGTCGTTCCTAAATGAGCTTTTATCTCTCTCCCCTCACCACAAATCAGATTCTTCTGAGGAGTTCCCAGTACTTTATCCTTTCTCCTGTGTAATTACCTTAACAAGCTCCAGCTGTTTTTATTCTCAGAAGGTTTACTCCCTGATGTACAGCTGCCTACCCCCTTCGTAAGTGCAGGTCCTAAATGAGCTTTTTTCTCTGTTCCCTCACCACAATCCAGATTCTTTTGGAGAGTTACCAGTACAGTAACCATACCAGGAAGTACTTAATTTATTAAGCTACTGCTTTTCTTAATCTCAGTGGAGATATTAACTGATAAACAGCTACCTACGCAGCATGTTCATGTCGTTCCTAAATGAGCTTTTATCTCTCTCCCCTCACCACAAATCAGATTCTTCTGAGGAGTTCCCAGTACATTATCCTTTCCCCTGTGTAATTACCTTAACAAGCTGCAGCTGTTTTTATTCTCAGAAGCTTTACTCCCTGATATACAGCTGCCTACCCCCTTCGTAAGTGCAGGTCCTAAATGAGCTTTTTTCTCTCTTCCCTCACCACAATCCAGATTCTTTTGGGGAGTTACCAGTACAGTAACCATACCAGGAAGTACTTAATTTATTAAGCTACTGCTTTTCTTCATCTCAGTGGAGATATTTACTGATAAACAGCTACCTACGCAGCATGTTCCTGTCGTTCCTAAATGAGCTTTTATCTCTCTCCCCTCACCACAAATCAGATTCTTCTGAGGAGTTCCCAGTACATTATCCTTTCCCCTGTGTAATTACCTTAACAAGCTCCAGCTGTTTTTTTTCTCAGAAGGTTTACTCCCTGATATACAGCTGCCTACCCCCTTCGTAAGTGCAGGTCCTAAATGAGCTTTTTTCTCTGTTCCCTCACCACAATCCAGATTCTTTTGGGGAGTTACCAGTACAGTAACCATACCAGGAAGTACTTAATTTATTAAGCTACTGCTTTTCTTAATCTCAGTGGAGATATTTACTGATAAACAGCTACCTACGCAGCATGTTCATGTCGTTCCTAAATGAGCTTTTATCTCTCTCCCCTCACCACAAATCAGATTCTTCTGAGGAGTTCCCAGTACATTATCCTTTCCCCTGTGTAATTACCTTAACAAGCTGCAGCTGTTTTTATTCTCAGAAGCTTTACGCCCTGATATACAGCTGCCTACCCCCTTCGTAAGTGCAGGTCCTAAATGAGCTTTTTTCTCTGTTCCCGCACCACAATCCAGATTCTTCTGGGGAGTTACCAGTACAGTAACCATACCAGGAAGTACTTAATTTATTAAGCTACTGCTTTTCTTAATCTCAGTGGAGATATTTACTGATAAACAGCTACCTACGCAGCATGTTCATGTCGTTCCTAAATGAGCTTTTATCTCTCTCCCCTCACCACAATTCAGATTCTTCTGAGGAGTTCCCAGTACATTATCCTTTCCCCTGTGTAATTACCTTAACAAGCTCCAGCTGTTTTTATTCTCAGAAGGTTTACTCCCTGATATACAGCTGCCTACCCCCTTCGTAATTGCAGGTCCTAAATGAGCTTTTTTCTCTGTTCCCTCACCACAATCCAGATTCTTTTGGGGAGTTACCAGTACAGTAACCATACCAGGAAGTACTTAATTTATTAAGCTACTGCTTTTCTTAATCTCAGTGGAGATATTTACTGATAAACAGCTACCTACGCAGCATGTTCATGTCGTTCCTAAATGAGCTTTTATCTCTCTCCCCTCACCACAAATCAGATTCTTCTGAGGAGTTCCCAGTACATTATCCTTTCCCCTGTGTAATTACCTTAACAAGCTGCAGCTGTTTTTATTCTCAGAAGCTTTACTCCCTGATATACAGCTGCCTACCCCCTTCGTAAGTGCAGGTCCTAAATGAGCTTTTTTCTCTCTTCCCTCACCACAATCCAGATTCTTTTGGGGAGTTACCAGTACAGTAACCATACCAGGAAGTACTTAATTTATTAAGCTACTGCTTTTCTTAATCTCAGTGGAGATATTTACTGATAAACAGCTACCTACGCAGCATGTTCCTGTCGTTCCTAAATGAGCTTTTATCTCTCTCCCCTCACCACAAATCAGATTCTTCTGAGGAGTTCCCAGTACATTATCCTTTCCCCTGTGTAATTACCTTAACAAGCTCCAGCTGTTTTTATTCTCAGAAGGTTTACTCCCTGATATACAGCTGCCTACCCCCTTCGTAAGTGCAGGTCCTAAATGAGCTTTTTTCTCTGTTCCCTCACCACAATCCAGATTCTTTTGGGGAGTTACCAGTACAGTAACCATACCAGGAAGTACTTAATTTATTAAGCTACTGCTTTTCTTAATCTCAGTGGAGATATTTACTGATAAACAGCTACCTACGCAGCATGTTCATGTCGTTCCTAAATGAGCTTTTATCTCTCTCCCCTCACCACAAATCAGATTCTTCTGAGGAGTTCCCAGTACATTATCCTTTCCCCTGTGTAATTACCTTAACAAGCTGCAGCTGTTTTTATTCTCAGAAGGTTTACTCCCTGATATACAGCTGCCTACCCCCTTCGTAAGTGCAGGTCCTAAATGAGCTTTTTTCTCTGTTCCCTCACCACAATCCAGATTCTTTTGGGGAGTTACCAGTACAGTAACCATACCAGGAAGTACTTAATTTATTAAGCTACTGCTTTTCTAAAGCTCAGTGGAGATATTTACTGATAAACAGCTACCTACGCAGCATGTTCATGTCGTTCCTAAATGAGCTTTTATCTCTCTTCCCTCACCACAAATCAGATTCTTCTGGGGAGTTCACAGTACTTCATCCTTTCTCCTGTGTAATTACCTTAACAAGCTCCAGCTGTTTTTATTCTCAGAAGGTTTACTCCCTGATATACAGCTGCCTACCCCCTTCGTAAGTGCAGGTCCTAAATGAGCTTTTTTCTCTGTTCCCTCACCACAATCCAGATTCTTTTGGGGAGTTACCAGTACAGTAAGCATACCAGGAAGTACTTAATTTATTAAGCTACTGCTTTTCTTAATCTCAGTGGAGATATTTACTGATAAACAGCTACCTACGCAGCATGTTCATGTCGTTCCTAAATGAGCTTTTATCTCTCTCCCCTCACCACAAATCAGATTCTTCTGAGGAGTTCCCAGTACATTATCCTTTCCCCTGTGTAATTACCTTAACAAGCTGCAGCTGTTTTTATTCTCAGAAGCTTTACTCCCTGATATACAGCTGCCTACCCCCTTCGTAAGTGCAGGTCCTAAATGAGCTTTTTTCTCTGTTCCCTCACCACAATCCAGATTCTTTTGGGGAGTTACCAGTACAGTAACCATACCAGGAAGTACTTAATTTATTAAGCTACTGCTTTTCTAAAGCTCAGTGGAGATATTTACTGATAAACAGCTACCTACGCAGCATGTTCATGTCGTTCCTAAATGAGCTTTTATCTTTCTCCCCTCACCACAAATCAGATTCTTCTGAGGAGGTCCCAGTACTTTATCCTTTCTCCTGTGTAATTACCTTAACAAGCTCCAGCTGTTTTTATTCTCAGAAGGTTTACTCCCTGATATACAGCTGCCTACCCCCTTCGTAAGTGCAGGTCCTAAATGAGCTTTTTTTCTCTGTTCCCTCACCACAATCCAGATTCTTTTGGGGAGTTACCAGTACAGTAACCATACCAGGAAGTACTTAATTTATTAAGCTACTGCTTTTCTTAATCTCAGTGGAGATATTTACTGATAAACAGCTACCTACGCAGCATGTTCATGTCGTTCCTAAATGAGCTTTTATCTCTCTCCCCTCACCACAAATCAGATTCTTCTGAGGAGTTCCCAGTACATTATCCTTTCCCCTGTGTAATTACCTTAACAAGCTCCAGCTGTTTTTATTCTCAGAAGGTTTACTCCCTGATATACAGCTGCCTACCCGCTTCGTAAGTGCAGGTCCTAAATGAGCTTTTTTCTCTGTTCCCTCACCACAATCCAGATTCTTTTGGGGAGTTACCAGTACAGTAACCATACCAGGAAGTACTTAATTTATTAAGCTACTGCTTTTCTTAATCTCAGTGGAGATATTTACTGATAAACAGCTACCTACGCAGCATGTTCATGTCGTTCCTAAATGAGCTTTTATCTCTCTCCCCTCACCACAAATCAGATTCTTCTGAGGAGTTCCCAGTACATTATCCTTTCCCCTGTGTAATTACCTTAACAAGCTGCAGCTGTTTTTATTCTCAGAAGCTTTACGCCCTGATATACAGCTGCCTACCCCCTTCGTAAGTGCAGGTCCTAAATGAGCTTTTTTCTCTGTTCCCTCACCACAATCCAGATTCTTCTGGGGAGTTACCAGTACAGTAACCATACCAGGAAGTACTTAATTTATTAAGCTACTGCTTTTCTTAATCTCAGTGGAGATATTTACTGATAAACAGCTACCTATGCAGCATGTTCATGTCGTTCCTAAATGAGCTTTTATCTCTCTCCCCTCACCACAAATCAGATTCTTCTGAGGAGTTCCCAGTACATTATCCTTTCCCCTGTGTAATTACCTTAACAAGATGCAGCTGTTTTTATTCTCAGAAGCTTTACTCCCTGATATACAGCTGCCTACCCCCTTCGTAAGTGCAGGTCCTAAATGAGCTTTTTTCTCTGTTCCCTCACCACAATCCAGATTCTTTTGGGGAGTTACCAGTACAGTAACCATACCAGGAAGTACTTAATTTATTAAGCTACTGCTTTTCTAAAGCTCAGTGGAGATATTTACTGATAAACAGCTACCTACGCAGCATGTTCATGTCGTTCCTAAATGAGCTTTTATCTCTCTCCCCTCACCACAAATCAGATTCTTCTGAGGAGTTCCCAGTACTTTATCCTTTCTCCTGTGTAATTACCTTAACAAGCTCCAGCTGTTTTTATTCTCAGAAGGTTTACTCCCTGATATACAGCTGCCTACCCCCTTCGTAAGTGCAGGTCCTAAATGAGCTTTTTTCTCTGTTCCCTCACCACAATCCAGATTATTTTGGGGAGTTACCAGTACAGTAACCATACCAGGAAGTACTTAATTTATTAAGCTACTGCTTTTCTTCATCTCAGAGGAGATATTTACTGATAAACAGCAACCTATGCAGCATGTTCATGTCGTTCCTAAATGAGCTTTTATCTCTCTCCCCACACCACAAATCAGATTCTTCTGAGGAGTTCCCAGTACATTATCCTTTCCCCTGTGTAATTACCTTAACAAGATGCAGCTGTTTTTATTCTCAGAAGGTTTACTCCGTGATATACAGCTGCCTACCCCCTTCGTAAGTGCAGGTCCTAAATGAGCTTTTTTCTCTGTTCCCTCACCACAATCCAGATTCTTTTGGGGAGTTACCAGTACAGTAACCATACCAGGAAGTACTTAATTTATTAAGCTACTGCTTTTCTTAATCTCAGTGGAGATATTTACTGATAAACAGCTACCTACGCAGCATGTTCATGTCGTTCCTAAATGAGCTTTTATCTCTCTCCCCTCACCACAAATCAGATTCTTCTGAGGAGTTCCCAGTACTTTATCCTTTCTCCTGTGTAATTACCTTAACAAGCTCCAGCTGTTTTTATTCTCAGCAGGTTTAGTCCCTGATATACAGCTGCCTACCCCCTTCGTAAGTGCAGGTCCTAAATGAGCTTTTTTCTCTGTTCCCTCACCACAATCCAGATTCTTTTGGGGAGTTACCAGTACAGTAACCATACCAGGTAGTACTTAATTTATTAAGCTACTGCTTTTCTAAAGCTCAGTGGAGATATTTACTGATAAACAGCTACCTACGCAGCATGTTCATGTCGTTCCTAAATGAGCTTTTATCTCTCTCCGCTCTCCACAAATCAGATTCTCCTGAGGAGTTCCCAGTACTTTATCCTTTCTCCGGTGTAATTACCTTAACAAGCTCCAGCTGTTTTTATTCTCAGAAGTTTTACTCCCTGATATACAGCTGCCTAACCCCTTCGTAAGTGCAGGTCCTAAATGAGCTTTTTTCTCTGATCCCTCACCACAATCCAGATTCTTTTGGGGAGTTACCAGTACAGTAACCATACCAGGAAGTACTTAATTTATTAAGCTACTGCTTTTCTTAATCTCAGTGGAGATATTTACTGATAAACAGCTACCTACGCAGCATGTTCATGTCGTTCCTAAATGAGCTTTTATCTCTCTCCCCTCACCACAAATCAGATTCTTCTGAGGAGTTCCCAGCACATATTCCTTTCCCCTGTGTAATTACCTTAACAAGATGCAGCTGTTTTTATTCTCAGAAGCTTTACTCCCTGATATACAGCTGCCTACCCCCTTCGTACGTGCAGGTCCAAAATGAGCTTTTTTCTCTGTTACCTCACCACAATCCAGATTCTTTTGGGGAGTTACCAGTACAGTAACCATACCAGGAAGTACTTAATTTATTAAGCTACTGCTTTTCTAAAGCTCAGTGGAGATATATACTGATAAACAGCTACCTACGCAGCATGTTCATGTCGTTCCTAAATGAGCTTTTATCTCTCTCCCCTCACCACAAATCAGATTCTTCTGAGGAGTTCCCAGTACTTTATCCTTTCTCCTGTGTAATTACCTTAACAAGCTCCAGCTGTTTTTATTCTCAGAAGGTTTACTCCCTGGTGTACAGCTGCCTACCCCCTTCGTAAGTGCAGGTCCTAAATGAGCTTTTTTCTCTGTTCCCTCACCACAATCCAGATTCTTTTGGAGAGTTACCAGTACAGTAACCATACCAGGAAGTACTTAATTTATTAAGCTACTGCTTTTCTGAATCTCAGAGGAGATATTTACTGATAAACAGCTACCTACGCAGCATGTTCATGTCGTTCCTAAATGAGCTTTTATCTCTCTCCCCTCACCACAAATCAGATTCTTCTGAGGAGTTCCCAGTACATTATCCTTTCCCCTGTGTAATTACCTTAACAAGCTCCAGCTGTTTTTATTCTCAGAAGGTTTACTCCCTGATATACAGCTGCCTACCCCCTTCGTAAGTGCAGGTCCTAAATGAGCTTTTTTCTCTGTTCCCTCACCACAATCCAGATTCTTTTGGGGAGTTACCAGTACAGTAACCATACCAGGAAGTACTTAATTTATTAAGCTACTGCTTTTCTTAATCTCAGTGGAGATATTTACTGATAAACAGCTACCTACGCAGCATGTTCATGTCGTTCCTAAATGAGCTTTTATCTCTCTCCCCTCACCACAAATCAGATTCTTCTGAGGAGTTCCCAGTACATTATCCTTTCCCCTGTGTAATTACCTTAACAAGATGCAGCTGTTTTTATTCTCAGAAGCTTTACTCCCTGATATACAGCTGCCTACCCCCTTCGTAAGTGCAGGTCCTAAATGAGCTTTTTTCTCTCTTCCCTCACCACAATCCAGATTCTTTTGGGGAGTTACCAGTACAGTAACCATACCAGGAAGTACTTAATTTATTAAGCTACTGCTTTTCTTAATCTCAGTGGAGATATTTACTGATAAACAGCTACCTACGCAGCATGTTCATGTCGTTCCTAAATGAGCTTTTATCTCTCTCCCCTCACCACAAATCAGATTCTTCTGAGGAGTTCCCAGTACATTATCCTTTCCCCTGTGTAATTACCTTAACAAGCTGCAGCTGTTTTTATTCTCAGAAGGTTTACTCCCTGATATACAGCTGCCTACCCCCTTCGTAAGTGCAGGTCCTAAATGAGCTTTTTTCTCTGTTCCCTCACCACAATCCAGATTCTTTTGGGGAGTTACCAGTACAGTAACCATACCAGGAAGTACTTAATTTATTAAGCTACTGCTTTTCAAAAGCTCAGTGGAGATATTTACTGATAAACAGCTACCTACGCAGCATGTTCATGTCGTTCCTAAATGAGCTTTTATCTCTCTTCCCTCACCACAAATCAGATTCTTCTGGGAGTTCACAGTACTTCATCCTTTCTCCTGTGTAATTACCTTAACAAGCTCCAGCTGTTTTTATTCTCAGAAGGTTTACTCCCTGATATACAGCTGCCTACCCCCTTCGTAAGTGCAGGTCCTAAATGAGCTTTTTCTCTGTTCCCTCACCACAATCCCAGATTCTTTTGGGGAGTTACCAGTACAGTAAGCATACCAGGAAGTACTTAATTTATTAAGCTACTGCTTTTCTTAATCTCAGTGGAGATATTTACTGATAAACAGCTACCTACGCGGCATGTTCATGTCGTTCCTAAATGAGCTTTTATCTCTCTCCCCCTCACCACAAATCAGATTCCTTCTGAGGAGTTCCCAGTACATTATCCTTTCCCCTGTGTAATTACCTTAACAAGCTGCAGCTGTTTTTATTCTCAGAAGCTTTACTCCCTGATATACAGCTGCCTACCCCCTTCGTAAGTGCAGGTCCTAAATGAGCTTTTTTCTCTGTTCCCTCAACCACAATCCAGATTCTTTTGGGGAGTTACCAGTACAGTAACCATACCAGGAAGTACTAATTTATTAAGCTACTGCTTTTCTAAAGCTCAGTGGAGATATTTACTGATAAACAGCTACCTACGCAGCATGTTAATGTCGTTCCTAAATGAGCTTTTATCTCTCTCCCCTCACCACAAATCAGATTCTTCTGAGGAGGTCCCAGTACTTTATCCTTTCTCCTGTGTAATTACCTTAACAAGCTCCAGCTGTTTTTATTCTCAGAAGGTTTACTCCCTGATATACAGCTGCCTACCCCCTTCGTAAGTGCAGGTCCTAAAATGAGCTTTTTTTCTCTGTTCCCTCACCACAATCCAGATTTCTTTTGGGGAGTTACCAGTACAGTAACCATACCAGGAAGTACTTAATTTATTAGCTACTGCTTTTCTTAATCTCAGTGGAGATATTTACTGATAAACAGCTACCTACGCAGCCATGTTCATGTCATTCCTAAATGAGCTTTTATCTCTCTCCCCTCACCACAAATCAGATTCTTCTGAGGAGTTCCCAGTACATTATCCTTTCCCCTGTGTAATTACCTTAACAAGCTCCAGCTGTTTTTATTCTCAGAAAGGTTTACTCCCTGATATACAGCTGCCTACCCGCTTCGTAAGTGCAGGTCCTAAATGAGCTTTTTTCTCTGTTCCCTCACCACAATCCAGATTCTTTTGGGGAGTTACCAGTACAGTAACCATCACCAGGAAGTACTTAATTTATTAAGCTACTGCTTTTCTTAATCTCAGTGGAGATATTTACTGATAAACAGCTACCTACGCAGCATGTTCATGTCGTTCCTAAATGAGCTTTTATCTCTCTCCCCTCACCACAATCAGATTCTTCTGAGGAGTTCCCAGTACATTATCCTTTCCCCTGTGTAATTACCTTAACAAGCTGCAGCTGTTTTTATTCTCAGAAGCTTTACGCCCTGAATACAGCTGCCTACCCCCTTCGTAAGTGCAGGTCCTAAATGAGCTTTTTTCTCTGTTCCCTCACCACAATCCAGATTCTTTTGGGGAGTTACCAGTACAGTAACCATACCAGGAAGTACTTAATTTATTAAGCTACTGCTTTTCTAAAGCTCAGTGGAGATATTTACTGATAAACAGCTACCTACGCAGCATGTTCATGTCGTTCCTAAATGAGCTTTTATCTCTCTCCCCTCACCACAAATCAGATTCTTCTGAGGAGTTCCCAGTACTTTATCCTTTCTCCTGTGTAATTACCTTAACATGCTCCAGCTGTTTTTATTCTCAGAAGGTTTACTCCCTGATATACAGCTGCCTACCCCCTTCGTAAGTGCAGGTCCTAAATGAGCTTTTTTCTCTGTTCCCTCACCACACTCCAGATTATTTTGGGGAGTTACCAGTACAGTAACCATACCAGGAAGTACTTAATTTATTAAGCTACTGCTTTTCTTAATCTCAGAGGAGATATTTACTGATAAACAGCAACCTACGCAGCATGTTCATGTCGTTCCTAAATGAGCTTTTATCTCTCTCCCCACACCACAAATCAGATTCTTCTGAGGAGTTCCCAGTACATTATCCTTTCCCCTGTGTAATTTACCTTAACAAGATGCAGCTGTTTTTATTCTCAGAATGTTTACTCCGTGATATACAGCTGCCTACCCCCTTCGTAAGGGCAGGTCCTAAATGAGCTTTTTTCTCTGTTCCCTCACCACAATCCAGATTCTTTTGGGGAGTTACCAGTACAGTAAACCATACCAGGAAGTACTTAATTTATTAAGCTACTGCTTTTTCTTAATCTCAGTGGAGATATTTACTGATAAACAGCTACCTACGCAGCATGTTCATGTCGTTCCTAAATGAGCTTTTATCTCTCTCCCCTCACCACAAATCAGATTCTTCTGAGGAGTTCCCAGTACTTTATCCTTTCTCCTGTGTAATTACCTTAACAAGCTCCAGCTGTTTTTATTCTCAGCAGGTTTAGTCCCCTGATATACAGCTGCCTACCCCTTCGTAAGTGCAGGTCCTAAATGAGCTTTTTTCTCTGTTCCCTCACCACAATCCAGATTCTTTTGGGGAGTTACCAGTACAGTAACCATACCAGGTAGTACTTAATTTATTAAGCTACTGCTTTTCTAAAGCTCAGTGGAGATATTTACTGATAAACAGCTACCTACGCAGCGATGTTCATGTCGTTCCTAAATGAGCTTTTATCTCTCTCCGCTCTCCACAAATCAGATTCTCCTGAGGAGTTTCCAGTACTTTATCCTTTCTCAGGTGTAATAACCTTAACAAGCTCCAGCTGTTGTTATTCTCAGAAGTTTTACTCCCTGTATACAGCTGCCTAACCCCTCGTAAGTGCAGGTCCTAAATGAGCTTTTTTCTCTGATCCCTCACCACAATCCAGATTCTTTTGGGGAGTTACCAGTACAGTAACCATACCAGGAAGTACTTAATTTATTAAGCTACTGCTTTTCTTAATCTCAGTGGAGATATTTACTGATAAACAGCTACCTACGCAGCATGTTCATGTCGTTCCTAAATGAGCTTTTATCTCTCTCCCCTCACCACAAATCAGATTCTTCTGAGGAGTTCCCAGCACATATTCCTTTCCCCTGTGTAATTACCTTAACAAGATGCAGCTGTTTTTATTCTCAGAAGCTTTACTCCCTGATATACAGCTGCCTACCCCCTTCGTACGTGCAGGTCCAAACATGAGCTTTTTTCTCTGTTACCTCACCACAATCCAGATTCTTTTGGGGAGTTACCAGTACAGTAACCATACCAGGAAGTACTTAATTTATTAAGCTACTGCTTTTCTAAAGCTCAGTGGAGATATATACTGATAAACAGCTACCTACGCAGCATGTTCATGTCGTTCCTAAATGAGCTTTTATCTCTCTCCCCTCACCACAAATCAGATTCTTCTGAGGAGTTCCCAGTACTTTATCCTTTCTCCTGTGTAATACCTTAACAAGCTCCAGCTGTTTTTATTCTCAGAAGGTTTACTCCCGATGTACAGCTGCCTACCCCTTCGTAAGTGCAGGTCCTAAATGAGCTTTTTTCTCTGTTCCCTCACCACAATCCAGATTCTTTTGGAGAGTTACCAGTACAGTAACCATACCAGGAAGTACTTAATTTATTTAAGCTACTGCTTTTCTGAATCTCAGAGGAGATATTTACTGATAAACAGCTACCTACGCAGCATGTTCATGTCGTCCCTAAATGAGCTTTTATCTCTCTCCCCCTCACCACAAATCAGATTCTTCTGAGGAGTTCCCAGTACATTATCCTTTCCCCTGTGTAATTACCTAACAAGCTCCAGCTGTTTTTATTCTCAGAAGGTTTACTCCCTGATATACAGCTGCCTACCCCCTTCGTAAGTGCAGGTCCTAAATGAGCTTTTTTCTCTGTTCCCTCACCACAATCCAGATTCTTTTGGGGAGTTACCAGTACAGTAACCATACCAGGAAGTACTTAATTATTAAGCTACTGCTTTTCTTAATCTCAGTGGAGATATTTACTGATAAACAGCTACCTACGCAGCATGTTCATCGTCGTTCCTAAATGACCTTTTATCTCTCTCCCCTCACCACAAATCAGATTCTTCTGAGGAGTTCCAGTACATTATCCTTTCCCCTGTGTAATTACCTAACAAGATGCAGCTGTTTTTATTCTCAGAAGCTTTACTCCCTGATATACAGCTGCTACCCCCTTCGTAAGTGCAGGTCCTAAATGAGCTTTTTTCTCTCTTCCCTCACCACAATCCAGATTCTTTTGGGGAGTTACCAGTACAGTAACCATACCAGGAAGTACTTAATTTATTAAGCTACTGCTTTTCTTAATCTCAGTGGAGATATTTACTGATAAACAGCTACCTACGCAGCATGTTCCTGTCGTTCCTAAATGAGCTTTTATCTCTCTCCCCTCACCACAAATCAGATTCTTCTGAGGAGTTCCCAGTACATTATCCTTTCCCCTGTGTAATTACCTAACAAGCTCCAGCTGTTTTTATTCTCAGAAGGTTTACCTCCCTGATATACAGCTGCCTACCCCCTTCGTAAGTGCAGGTCCTAAATGAGCTTTTTTCTCTGTTCCCTCACCACAATCCAGATTCTTTTGGGGAGTTACCAGTACAGTAACCATACCAGGAAGTACTTAATTTATTAAGCTACTGCTTTTCTTAATCTCAGTGGAGATATTTACTGATAAACAGCTACCTACGCAGCATGTTCATGTCGTTCCTAAATGAGCTTTTATCTCTCCCCCCTCACCACAAATCAGATTCTTCTGAGGAGTTCCCAGTACATTATCCTTTCCCCTGTGTAATTACCTTAACAAGCTGCAGCTGTTTTTATTCTCAGAAGGTTTACTCCCCTGATATACAGCTGCCTACCCCCTTCGTAAGTGCAGGTCCTAAATGAGCTTTTTTCTCTGTTCCCTCACCACAATCCAGATTCTTTTGGGGAGTTACCAGTACAGTAACCATACCAGGAAGTACTTAATTTATTAAGCTACTGCTTTTCTAAAGCTCAGTGGAGATATTTACTGATAAACAGCTACCTACGCAGCATGTTCATGTCGTTCTAAATGAGCTTTTATCTCTCTTCCCTCACCACAAATCATGATTCTTCTTGGGGAGTTCACAGTACTTCATCCTTTCTCCTGTGTAATTACCTTAACAAGCTCCAGCTGTTTTTATTCTCAGAAGGTTTACTCCCTGATTTACAGCTGCCTACCCCCTTCGTAAGTGCAGGTCCTAAATGAGCTTTTTTCTCTGTTCCCTCACCACAATCCAGATTCTTTTGGGGAGTTACCAGTACAGTAAGCATACCAGGAAGTACTTAATTTATTAAGCTACTGCTTTTCTAATCTCAGTGGAGATATTTACTGATAACAGCTACCTACGCAGCATGTTCATGTCGTTCCTAAATGAGCTTTTATCTCTCTCCCCTCACCACAAATCAGATTCTTCTGCGGAGTTCCCAGTACATTATCCTTTCCCCTGTGTAATTACCTTAACAAGCTGCAGCTGTTTTTATTCTCAGAAGCTTTTACTCCCTGATATACAGCTGCCTACCCCCTTCGTAAGTGCAGGTCCTAAATGAGCTGTTTTTTCTCTGTTCCCTCACCACAATCCAGATTCTTTTGGGGAGTTACCAGTACAGTAACCATACCAGGAAGTACTTAATTTATTAAGCTACTGCTTTTCTAAAGCTCAGTGGAGATATTTACTGATAAACAGCTACCTACGCAGCATGTTCATGTCGTTCCTAAATGAGCTTTTATCTCTCTCCCCTCACCACAAATCAGATTCTTCTGAGGAGTTCCCAGTACTTTATCCTTTCTCCTGTGTAATTACCTTAACAAGCTCCAGCTGTTTTTATTCTCAGAAGGTTTACTCCCTGATATACAGCTGCCTACCCCCTTCGTAAGTGCAGGTCCTAAATGAGCTATTTTTCTCTGTTCCCTCACCACAATCCAGATTCTTTTGGGGAGTTACCAGTACAGTAACCATACCAGGAAGTACTTAATTTATTAAGCTACTGCTTTTCTTAATCTCAGTGGAGATATTTACTGATAAACAGCTACCTACGCAGCATGTTCATGTCGTTCCTAAATGAGCTTTTATCTCTCTCCCCTCACCACAAATCAGATTCTTCTGAGGAGTTCCCAGTACATTATCCTTTCCCCTGTGTAATTACCTTAACAAGCTCCAGCTGTTTTTATTCTCAGAAGGTTTACTCCCTGATATACAGCTGCCTACCCGCTTCGTAAGTGCAGGTCCTAAATGAGCTTTTTTTCTCTGTTCCCTCACCACAATCCAGATTCTTTTGGGGAGTTACCAGTACAGTAACCATACCAGGAAGTACTTAATTTATTAAGCTACTGCTTTTCTTAATCTCAGTGGAGATATTTACTGATAAACAGCTACCTACGCAGCATGTTCATGTCGTTCCTAAATGAGCTTTTATCTCTCCTCCCTCACCACAAATCAGATTCTTCTGAGGAGTTCCCAGTACATTATCCTTCCCCTGTGTAATTACCTTAACAAGCTGCAGCTGTTTTTATTCTCAGAAGCTTTACGCCCTGATATACAGCTGCCTACTCCCCCCTTCGTAAGTGCAGGTCCTAAATGAGCTTTTTTCTCTGTTCCCTCACCACAATCCAGATTCTTCTGGGGAGTTACCAGTACAGTAACCATACCAGGAAGTACTTAATTTATTAAGCTACTGCTTTTCTTAATCTCAGTGGAGATATTTACTGATAAACAGCTACCTCCGCAGCATGTTCAGGTCGTTCCTAAATGAGCTTTTATCTCTCTCCCCTCACCACAAATCAGATTCTTCTGAGGAGTTCCCAGTACCTTATCCTTTCCCCTGTGTAATTACCTTAACAAGATGCAGCTGTTTTTATTCTCAGAAGCTTTACTCCCTGATATACAGCTGCCTACCCCCTTCGTAAGTGCAGGTCCTAAATGAGCTTTTTTCTCTGTTCCCCTCACCACAATCCAGATTCTTTTGGGGAGTTACCAGTACAGTAACCATACCAGGAAATACTTAATTTATTAAGCTACTGCTTTTCTAAAGCTCAGTGGAGATATTTACTGATAACAGCTACCTACGCAGCATGTTCATGTCGTCCTAAATGAGCTTTTATCTCTCTCCCCTCACCACAAATCAGATTCTTCTGAGGAGTTCCCAGTACTTTATCCTTTCTCCTGTGTAATTACCTTAACAAGCTCCAGCTGTTTTTATTCTCAGAAGGTTTACTCCCTGATATACAGCTGCCTACCCCCTCGTAAGTGCAGTCCTAAATGAGCTTTTTTTCCTCTGTTTCCCTCACCACAATCCAGATTCTTTTGGGGAGTTACCAGTACAGTAACCATACCAGGAAGTACTTAATTTATTAAGCTACTGCTTTTCTTAATCTCAGAGGAGATATTTACTGATAAACAGCTACCTACGCAGCATGTTCATGTCGTTCCTAAATGAGCTTTTATCTCTCTCCCCTCACCACAAATCAGATTCTTCTGAGGAGTTCCCAGTACATTATCCTTCCCCTGTGTAATTACCTTAACAAGATGCAGCTGTTTTTATCTCAGAAGGTTTACTCCCTGATATACAGCTGCCTACCCCCTTCGTAAGTGCAGGTCCTAAATGAGCTTTTTTCTCTGTTCCCTCACCCACAATCCAGATCTTTTGGGGAGTTACCAGTACAGTAACCATACCAGGAAGTACTTAATTTATTAAGCTACTGCTTTTCTTATCTCAGTGGAGATATTTACTGATAAACAGCTACCTACGCAGCAATGTTCATGTCGTTCCTAAATGAGCTTTTATCTCTCTCCCCTCACCACAAATCAGATTCTTCGAGGAGTTCCCAGTACTTTATCCTTTCTCATGTGTAATTACCTTAACAAGCTCCAGCTGTTTTATTCTCAGCAGGTTAGTCCCTGATATACAGCTGCCTACCCCCTTCGTAAGTGCAGGTCCTAAATGAGCTTTTTTTCTCTGTTCCCTCACCACAATCCAGATTCTTTTGGGGAGTTACCAGTACAGTAACCATACCAGGTAGTACTTAATTATTAAGCTACTGCTTTACTAAAGCTCAGTGGAGATATTTACTGATAACAGCTACCTACGCAGCATGTTCATGTCGTTCCTAAATGAGCTTTTATCTCTCTCCCCTCACCACAAATCAGATTCTCCTGAGGAGTTCCCAGTACTTTATCCTTTCTCCTGTGTAATTACCTTAACAAGCTCCAGCTGTTTTTATTCTCAGAAGTTTTACTCCCTGATATACAGCTGCCTAACCCCTTCGTAAGTGCAGGTCCTAATGAGCTTTTTTTCTCTGATCCCTCACCACAATCCAGATTCTTTTGGGGAGTTACCAGTACAGTAACCATACCAGGAAGTACTTAATTTATTAAGCTACTGCTTTTCTTAATCTCAGTGGAGATATTTACTGATAAACAGCTACCTACGCAGCATGTTCATGTCGTTCCTAAATGAGCTTTTATCTCTCTCCCCTCACCACAAATCAGATTCTTCTGAGGAGTTCCCAGTACATTATCCTTTCCCTGTGTAATTACCTTAACAAGCTCCAGCTGTTTTATTCTCAGAAGGTTTACTCCCTGATATACAGCTGCCTACCCCCTTCGTAAGTGCAGGTCCTAAATGAGCTTTTTTCTCTGTTCCCTCACCACAATCCAGATTCTTTTGGGGAGTTACAACAGTACAGTAACCATACCAGGAAGTACTTAATTTATTAAGCTACTGCTTTTCTTAATCTCAGTGGAGATATTTACTGATAAACAGCTACCTACGCAGCATGTTCATGTCGTTCCTAAAAGAGCTTTTATCTCTCTCCCCTCACCACAAATCAGATTCTTCTGAGGAGTTCCCATTACATTATCCTTTCCCCTGTGTAATTACCTTAACAAGCTGCAGCTGTTTTTATTCTCAGAAGCTTTACTCCCTGATATACAGCTGCCTACCCCCTTCGTAAGTG